>NC_092010.1:22212262-22316439 GCF_044704955.1 Pristiophorus japonicus
AACGCTGAGATGAGGATTAACGCCCAGATATCACCCATTTAGCAACAAAATGGAAACTAACACCCATGTGTCGCTCACTTATTGCCCAGCATTACTTTCGGCATGTACTTAACGGCGAGAATAAATAATACCGCCCGCCCTCTTTTTTTCCCGTAAAGATCAGAATGGGCGAAAGTAACGCCCATAATATCGCCGAGTGTTACTTTCGGCACCTCGCCCACATATCGCCAAAAATATCGCTCACCGAAAAAATTGCGGAGCAAGAGTTGCTCTCACCTGAACTAAACACAGCGGAATGGATGCCATTTTGTAAATCGGAGGTCGGTTCATAAAAAAGGCTACTTCAACTTCTGGGGAATTTTGATGTACTGTGGAGTTCTTTTAAGGTGATTTGAACATCTGAATAGACATTTTATCATACTGTGGATGATTTGAATTTATTTTAGGTGTTTTAGTAGGTAAATGTATTGTTTGTGTAATGACTCAAGAGTCTGGTTACTGTAAACTCACTCAGGTGCAACCTGATCCATCTTTATTCCAGCCCAAGAGTGCCAGCATGACAAAGACACCCAGCTGATATTCAGGTGACCAAGCACACATGCCACATGCGTACAGCCCGATGACCTCTGACCGCGGCGCCCTCTGGTGTCTGGTGACCCCCAAGCATTAGTACATAACAACATCCCCCTTTTAAAATCTTAACAACAGTCTTTTTACAAACTGAGATGGTCTGGGGCTTTCCTCTCACAAGTTGATCGTCTCAGTTCAACTTTGGCTCTGGGCGAGCGTTCTGAGTCCGTTGAGACTGACGGCTGAGTAGCCGATCTGATGGGAGTGGTCCTGACCACATCAGAGACTGAAGGTTCAGAGTCAGTAATGTCAGCAGAGTACACTGATGAGTGAACAATGGTTGGTTGGTCACTAACTGCATCTTCCTCACTCGGTTCCGGTTCATCCGTGTGCTGCGGTTTAACCTGGTCAAGGTGTTTCCTGCATGTTTGCCCATTCTTGAGCACGACAATAAACATTCTGTTACCCTCCTTGGCTGTAACAGTGCCGGCGATCCACTTTGGACCTTGACCATAGTTCAGTACATAAACTGGATCGTTGACTGAGATGTCACGTGGCACGGCAACACGATCATGACACCATTGCTGACTTTGACATCTGTTTTCAACACAATCATTCAAATCAAGATGAACAAGAGAAAGCCTGGTCTTGAGATTTCTCTTCATCAGTAGTTCAGCAGGAGGAACCCCAGTAAGCGTAAGAGGTTTTGACCTGTAACTGAGCAATATACATGACAACCGTCTCTGCAGTGAGCCCCGAGTTACATGTTTCATACTTTGCTTGATCGTTTGAACGGCACGCTCTACTTGACCATTAGAAGCAGGCTTGAATGGAGCTGATCTCACATGTCTGATGCCATTGAGTTTCATGAACTCCTGGAACTCAAGACTTGTGAAGCAAGATCCGTTGTCGCTTACAACAATGTCAGGCAAACCATGAGTAGCAAACATGATGCGAAGGCTCTCAATGGTAGCTGTAGATGTGCTGGATGACATAATAACACACTCTATCCACTTAGAATGTGCATCTACTACGACAAAAAAACATATTTCCTAGGAACGGGCCCGCAAAGTCAATGTGGATCCTCAACCATGGTTTGGATGGCCACGACCAAAGACTCAGCGGAGATTCCGCTGGTACATTACTTAGCTGCATGCAAGTATTGCACTGATGCATGCATGATTCCAGATCAGAGTCAATTCCAGGCCACCATACATGAGACCTAGCAATGGACTTCATCATGACAATACCAGGATGAGTGCTATGAAGTTCACGTACAAATTTTTTTCTACCTTTCTTCGGCATGATTACACGATTACCCCACAGTAAACAGTCTGACTGAATGGACAGCTCATCCTTGCGACGGTTGTAAGGTTTGGTCTCCTCACGCATCTCCATAGGTATGGCAGACCAATCACCACTGAGTACACACCGTTTCACAACCGATAAAATAGGGTCATGGCTGGTCCAGATCCTAACTTGTTGAGCAGTGACAGGGGTTCCTTCACTCTCAAACCCATCCAATACTAACAATAGATCTGCAGGTTGAGGCGTCTCCATCTCAGTTGTGGGTAAGGGCAGATGACTCAGTGCATCGGCACAATTCTCAGTACCAGGTCTATGACAGATGACATAATCATAGGCAGACAATGTCAGTGCCCACCTTTGAATGCGGGACGATGCATTGGTATTCCACAAACAATGAAATGAGTGGCTTGTGATCCGTTTTTAGTTCAAAACGAAGACCAAACAGGGACTGGTGCGGTTTTTTTACCCCATACACACAGGCCAAAGCTTCTTTCTCTACCATACTGTAAGCTTTAGACAGACTTCTCGAAGCATACACACAACAGATTGTAGCTTGCCCGATTCATTTGCTTGTTGGTGTACGCAGCCAACCCCATACGATGAAGCATCACAGGCCAATACAAGACGCTTACACGGATCATAATGAACAAGCAACTTGTTTGAACAAAGCAGATTCTTGGCTTTCTCAAAGGCTCTATCTTGAGACGCACCCCAGACCCAGTTGTCGCCTTTTCTTAGTAACACATGCAGTGGCTCTAGTAAAGTGCTCAATCTGGGTAAGAAATTACCGAAGTAGTTGAGTAGCCCAAGGAACGAACGCAGCTCTGTCACATTCTGAGGCCTGGGTGCATTTTTGATGGCCTTGGTTTTCGAATCAGTGGGCCTGATGCCATCAGCAGCAATCTTCCTCCCCAGGAATTCGACTTCAGGTGCCATAAATACACACTTCGAGCATTTCAGCCTGAGTCCCACTTTGTCCAGACGCTGTAGGACTTCTTCAAGATTGTTCAGATGTTCAGCAGTGTCGTGACCTGTGACCAGAATGTCATCTTGAAACACGACAGTTCTAGGAACGGACTTCAGTAAACACTCCATATTCCTCTGAAATATGGCTGTAACCGAACGAATCCCAAAACGGCACCTGTTGTAGATGAACAGTCTTTTATGGGTGTTGAAGCAGGTGAGTTTCTTCGAAGTGTCAACAAATTCCTGGGTCATATACGCCGACGTTAGATCCAGTTTCATGAATGACTTTCCACCAGCTAGCATGGCGAACAGGTCATCAGCCCTCGGTAACGGATACTGATCCTGTTTCAAAAATCGGTTAATCATAACCTTGTAGTATCCACAAATCCTGACAGTACCATCACTCTTCAACATAGGAAAAATGGGACTAACCCGCTCGTTAAACTCGACCGGTGATATGATCCCTTCACGCTGGAATCTGTTGAACTCAATTTCAACCTACTCCCTCATCATGTATGGAACAGACCGAGCTTTATAATAGACAGGCCTTGCATTGGAGTCCAGGTGAATCTGCACCTTGGTTCCTGTAAAATTACCAACGCCCGGTTCAAGCAAAGAAGGAAATGTTTTCAATACTTGAGCACACTTAGTATCATCCACCGAAGACAACATCTTGACAGCATTCCAGTTCAGCTTGATTTTCTCGAGCCAATTCCTGCCGAACAGTGTTGGACCATTACCTGGGACGATCCATAATGGTAGCTCATGAACCACACAGACATTTGACACCTCGATTGCTGCACTGCCCAGCACCGGTATGAGTCCCTTAGTGTAAGTACGCAACCTGACATTGACTGGACTCAGCTTCGGTTTCACAGCCTTAGTGTCCCACAGCTTGTCAAATGTCCTTTGGCTCATTATCGACTGACTCACACCCGTGTCCAGCTCCATTGATACAGGCATGCCATTCAGCTTCACATTAACGACTATTGGCTAGCTCTTGCTCAGGAACGAATACAGTCCATTCCCTTCCTCCTCGGGTTGCGTATCTGGACCATCACTGAACTGGTCCTCATCAACCACGTGGTGAGCCGCACCATGCTTGCTCTGTTGTGGACACATCCTGTGAAGATGCTCCACTTTCGAACAGCTATTACTTGAGTATTGTCTAAACCGACACTAATGAGGCCGATGATTGCCCCCACAACGCCAACAGGGTGAAATCTGGATCGAACCAGTTGGCGGGCTCTGAGCAGCGGCAAGTTTCGCTTAAACAGCTCTGCCCGAAGACAATGCCATCTTGTTTACAGTACTTGCCGTGGAACTCTGACTCATTGATGATATCTCCCTCAGATTATCATCCATCATCTTGCAAGCCTGAGCAGTCGCGATGGCCTTTTTCAAATCTAGCGTCTCTGCAGCCAACAGCTTCCTGAGGATCACATCATGGCTGATGCCTATCACGAAGACATCACGCAGCATGTCTTCCAGCATGTTCCCGAACTTACACAGCTCAGCAAGCCGTCGCAGGTCGGTGACAAATCCCAACACGTCCTGGCCCTCAGCATGAACATGCGTGTAGAAATGGTAGAGTGATATGATGATCCCCTCTTTTGGCTTCAGATGGTTACCCACCAACGTACACAATTCCTCGTACCCTTTTACCACCGGACATACAGGCGAGAGAAGAATCTTCATGAGGCCGTAAATTTTCGGACCACAAACGGTGAGGAGAACTGCCCTGCGCTTAATTGCGTAGGCCTCTGCCTCCATGTCACTGGCCACAAAATACTGATCCAGGTGGTTGACAAAATCCTCCCAATCCGCGCCCTCCACGAATCTCTCCAGGATTCCAACCATGCCCATTGTGCATGCGAAGGTTCTTAAATTACCTCATCGCCAATTGTAATGACTCAAGAGTCTGGTTACTGTAAACTCACTCAGGTGCAACCAGATCCATCTTTATTCCAGCCCAAGAGTGCCAGCGTGACAAAGACACACAGCTTATATACAGGTGACCAAGCACACATGCCATATACGTACAGCCCGATGACCTCCGATCGCGGCGCCCTCTGGTGTCTGATGACCCCCAAGCATTAGTACATAACAGTTTGTGAACAATAGGTATATTACTGATTGTTATTGTAATGGGCCTGTAATTTCTCAGCCTGTCTTGATGACTATGCACATGCTGCAAACTAGAGATATCAGAAGGTATATTCAAGAGCATTATGTGCCCAATCAAAGACGTGGCAGACTGCTGAGGAGGATGGGAACTTACACACACTTACAGGGAGAAGTGGTCTTACCTGAACTTGTCCGATAACACCTGCCTTAGGAGACTGCGCTTCAGAAAAGAGGTTATCAGTGAGATATGCCAGCTCATCAGGGGAGATCTGCAGCCTGCCAACAGCATCAGGACCGCACTGTCCATTGAGGTCAAGGTCACTGCAGCACTTGCCTTCTACGCATCAGGTTCCTTTCAGGCCTCAGTTAGCGACATTTGCGCTATATCTCAGCATGCCACACATTGCTGCATTTGACAGGTGACTGAAGCCCTTTACGCACACAGGAGGGACTTGATCAGCTTCCCTATGACCAGGGAGGCACAGACTGAGAGGGCTCTAGGTTTCTCCAGAATTGCAAACTTCCCCACAGTGCAGGGAGCAATAGACTGTACGTACATCGCGATGCGGGCACCTTTTCAGGTGCAGAGGTTTTTCAGAACCGAAAGGGATTCCATTCCTTGAATGTGCAACTCATTGTCGACCACCAGCAAATTATTATGGCACTGAATGCCAAATTTCCAGGTAGCATCCATGATGCTCACATCCTGCATGAGAGCGCTGTATCTGACTTGTTTACCAGTCAGCCACAAGGTCAATGCTAGATGCTTGGTGACAAAGGATATGGCCTCGCCACCTGGCTGATGACCCCCCTGCATAACACTCAGACAGAAGCTGAGAAGTGATACAATGAGAGCCACATAGCCACTCGCAATATCGTCGAGAAAACCATTGGAGTGCTTAAGCAGTGCTTTAGATGCTCAGGAGGCGAGTTACAATACCACCCTGAGCAGGTAGCTCAATTCGTGGTGGTGTGCTGCATGCTGCACAACTTGGCTTTCAGGAGGGGACAAGAATTGCCAGAAGGGACTGATGATTCACCTCAGGAGAGAGAGGAAGAGGAGGTCGAGGAGGTGGACACTGACCTCGGGGCAGACAGTCAGGTTGTGTGTGGGAGCTTGCTGTGCGCATGTTGGCTGCCACGTTTCTCACATTACAACAGTGACTACACTTCAAAAGTACTTCATTGGCTTTAAAGCGCTTTGAGACTCGCTGAGGGGCGTGAAAAGCGATGTATAAATGCAAGTCTTTCTCTTATGATCAACTTTGTGCTCGAATCTGTCCTGAGGCCAAAATTAAAACTGCACTGCTTTATTTGCAAAGATTGCAGAAGCGGGAAGGCCAATGGAATTAGGTGCAGCTGTCAGGGTTTCAAGTTGAAACACCGACTGGGAGAGCGCTGATGGAAAAGAAATCTTCAAAAGCAATCCGTCCAAGCCAACTGTCTCGGGGGTATGAGGTGACTGTTTGCTCGAAGTGATCTGAACATTGGAGGCCCTCGTGGCTGGAGGCGATAGACAGCTGCCTCACTTTAAACAGTCCGCCTCTCCCAGGAGATGTGTTTGCACTGCGTGCGTTCCCTGGGCTAGGTTTGCCAACTTGCCATGAATGCCCCGGAGTTTCCAGGACACGGTGCCGAGCAAACATGGAGGGAAAGAACACATAGGAGCACTCAAAAAAATGTATTATTTCATTGCGTTTGAACACTTTCATTTATCAATTTGAAACATACTGGCGATGGGACAAAAGGCTGTTGGACTGACAGCCAAGAATTGTCCGATCGGGTGACAAAGCGTCTGTTCGCTTTCCGATTGGCCGCGGGGGAGGCGGGGCATTGCAAGGATGGACGTGGCGGGCGGCCAATGGCGGGAGTCTGTGGGCGGGGCAGTTGGAGGCAGGAGGTTATGTGACGACCACCCCAGGAATATCTCCAACTAGAGTTGGCAACCTGATTGTGCCCCCCCACCCCCCACCGACCCCTTCCCCTCCATGGGAAGACTCCACATTGCACCTCCCTGCACGGCTTGGCTGAGATACCTCAGGATAATGGTGTGCTCCACTGCTTGGTTGCGTTGTGGATCTTGTGGCTACATTTCTGAGTTTAGGCTTCCGGGAGGGAACCATGCCCTGTGGTGGCGGGTATCGGAAATTGTAGCGTGCACGCTGCTCGCTACTTACCATGGAGGCGGACATGTGGGCAGCACATGCCCGAATTTCCGATATGCCTGGGCAAGGCTCCCTGTCAGGAGTGTGACCTCAGGCAGTTACCCCGCTTCACTTTGCTTTTCACCCCCCTGCCCCGTCCCCGCCCCCCCATCTTCTCCCGATGCGAACTCATGTTCAACGGGCACTGGGCGCCCGCCAGCACCTTGTAACTATTCTTCATAGTGGGGTCCGTGCTGGGAGGCTATTCAACCACAGGCTGTGTCAGCCGTGGCTCAGTGGGCAGCACACTTGCCTCTGGGTCAGAATGTTGTGGGTTCACGTCCTGCTCCAGGGACTAGAGCATACAAATCCAGCCTGACACTCCCAGTGCAATGCTGAGGGAGTGCTGCACTGTCGGAGGTGTCATCTTTCGGATGAGAGGTTAAACTGAGGCTCTGTCTGCTCTCTCAGATGGACATAAAAAGATCCCATGGCATTATTTTGAAGAAGAGCAGGGGAGTTATCCCCGGTGTCCTGGCCAATATTTATCCCTCAATCAACATAACAAAAAAACAGATTATCTGGTCATTATCACATTGCTGTTTCCTGTGCGCAAAATTGGCTGCCACGTTTCTCACATTACAGCAGTGACTACACTCCAAAAGTACTTCAGTGGTTGCAAAGCTCTTTGAGACGTCCGGTGGTTGTGAAAGGCGCTATAGAAATGCAAGTCTTGCTTTTTTCTTTCAGACAGCACCACAGCCAATCGCAATCCTGCCCCACTCTGACATACACACACACACACATACAAGACACGCGCAATGGGATGGGGATCAGGAGCTGGAACCCTGGCTGAATTTCATGTGAGGACACCTCCAGGAATTTTCCCAGCCAGAGTTAGCAACCCTCGCCAGTGTTTATTGAGAGCAGATTACCCCCGAGGGCCGGAACTGCGAGCATTATCCAGCAGCGCGGAGCGGATGGGTTGAGTGGGTGGCTTGCTGGCAAAGAATGTAGTTCAGAAAACTGGGCCTACATCTAACCCACGCTCATGCCTGGCGAATGTTGAGTAATAGTCACTGCCACTTAAGAACTCACTGTGCGCTAAAGATTCGGTACCACCCCGTTTGGGAGTGGTAATGCTCGCGAGGCGCGAGGCTTTGCGCCGGGCGCAGAAGTCTCGGCCTCTCGCGGGAAATTGGGATTCCCGCCCCCAGAAGGAAGTCGAGCGCTAAATCTATCACTCCACTTCCTTCCTGGGTCGGGAGTGGGGTGCAGGGCGACACACCGGGCCGTGTAGCACTGCCGGGTAGGAGGGGCTCTTCCCTGAATTAAAGGGACGGGCCCAAGCCGCAAACTCTGCTATGATGACCGGGTCCTCCCTGGACCACCGGGGAGCGGGGTTGCCGCGCCAACAGCCCGGCGCGCAAGCAGAGCGCCGGGCTGACCAATCACAGCACGGACCCTGCGTTCGAAACACCAGCACAAGGAAATCGTCAATTTGTTTTTACACCGCAGCCCACCTCCCCTTTAAGTATCGCCCCACGAGCGGCCTGCCACCAGGTTCACACCCCCTGAATCTGTCGCTGGCATCGGCCAGCGCAGCTTCAGGGGGCGGTATCCGATTTAGTGTCCGGGGCGCTAACGGGGCACTGCGCATGGTGATGACATCATCATCAGTGGCACAGCGGAGCGGGGCGCTACGGGTCACCGCCGTCGCTAAACTCCCGCCGTAATTAGCAGGAGTCGTTAGCGGCTCCCACCCAGTCACAAAGTCGTTAGCGCCCCCCGCAGGGCAAATGATCCGAGCTGCTCCTCCACTGCGTCCATTATTGACTGATAACCCTCCCGTGAAGCACCTCTGGAGCTTTCACCACGTTAAAGGCGCTATATAAATGCAAGTTATTGCTGTTGATAGATGTCACTGCAAAACGGTGATGAGTAAAGGCTGTTGGCCGCTCACCTTCTCACGGACTTCCACTTCATCTCATGCACCCCACGGAAATGTTATTCAGATCTGGTCCGGTGCTCAGTATTTGAAAGACCGAGAGGTTTTTTGGGATTGATTGGGTTAAAGCAGAAACACTTGCTCTCCTCTCGAATGCTCTGGTGGGGACCCACGCCATTTGATCAATCTCACAGCAACCACAGGCCACAATAAATCAATCCTGTCTTCCTGGCGATAAATCTCCAAAACCGGAACATTGACAGGATGCAGGTCTCAATAAAATTACATCCGTGCTTAAATGCAACACGTGCATGTGAGCAAGAGAATTCGTATGGTTGTGTGCACGAGTGTGTGAGGGAAAGAGAGTATGTGTGTGTGAGAGTGTTTGTGAGCGTGTGTGTGAGTTTGTGAGTGTGTGGGTTTGTGTGAGAGTGTGTTTATGTGTGTGTGAGAGTGTGTGTGTGTGTGAGAGAGCTCGTGTGTCTGTGCGTGAGAGTTCGTGTGTCTGTGTGTGTGCGAGCTCATGTGTCTGTCTGTGAGAGAGCTCGTGTGTCGGTGCGTGAGAGAGTTCATGTGTCTGTGTGTGTGAGAGTCATGTGTCTGTGTGTGAGAGAGCTCATGTGTTTGTGTGTGAGAGAGCTTGTGTGTCTGTGTGAGAGCTCGTGTGTGTATATGTGAAAGAGTTCATGTGTCTGTGTGTGTGAGAGGTCATGTGTGTGTGTGTCTGCGTGAGAGAGTTCGTGTGTCTGTGTGTGTGAGCTCATTTGTCTGTGTGTGAGAGCTCGTGTATCTGTGTGTGAGAGAGCTCGTGTGTTTGTGTGTGAGAGAGCTCGTGTGTGTGTGTGTGAGAGGTCGTGTGTGTGTGTGTGTGCGTGTCTGTGCGTGAGAGCTCGTGTGTCTGTGTGAGAGCTCATATGTCTGTGTGTGTGAGAGAGTTCATGTATGTGTGTGTGTGTGAGAGAGGTTGTGTCTGTGTGTGTGTGTGTGTGTGTGTTTGTGTGTGTGAGAGGTCGTGTACCTGTGTGTGTGATAGAGTTCATGTGTCTGTGTGTGTGAGAGGTCATGTGTCTGTGTGTGAGAGAGCTCGTGTGTCTGTGTGTGTGAGAGTTCATGTGTCTGTGTGTGTGAGAGGTCATGTGTGTGTGTGTTTGTGTGTGTGAGAGCTCGCGTGTGTGTGTGAGAGATCTTGTGTGTCTGTGTGTGAGAGAGCTTGTGTGTCTGTGTGTGTGAGAGAGCTCGTGTGTGTCTGTGTGTGAGAGCTTGTGTGTCTGTGTGAGAGCTCATGGTGTCTGTGTGTGTGAGAGCTCGTGTGTCTGTGTGTGAGAGCTCATGTGTCTGTGTGAGAGAGCTCATGTGTCTGTATGTGTGAGAGCTGTGTGTCTGTGTGTGTGAGAGAGCTCATGTGTGTGTGAGAGAGCTCATGTGTCTGTGTGAGAGCTCGTGTGTCTGTGTGTGAGCTTGTGTGTCTGTGTGCACGAGCTCGTGTGTTTGTGTATGTGTGAGAGCTCGTGTGTGTGCCTGTGTATGTGAGTGAGCTCATGTGTGTGTGTGTGTGTGTGTGTGTCTGTGTGAGAGAGCTAGTGTGTTTGTGTGAATGTGTATATGTGTGAGTGCGCACGTTTGGAGTGTAGTCGCGGTTGTAAAGTAGGAAACATAGCAGCCAATTTGAGCACAGCAAGCTCCCACAAACAGCAACGTGATAATGACCAGATCATCTGTTTTTGTGATGTTGTTTGAGGGATAAATATTGGCCAGGACATCGGGGATAACTCCCATGCTCTTCTTCGAAATAGTGCCCCGGGATCTTTTACGTCCACCTGAGAGAGCAAACGGGGCCTCGGTTTAATGTCTCATTTAAAGACGGCACCTCCACCAATGCAGCACTCCCTCAGCACTGAACTAAATTGGCAGTGTCAGCCCAGACTTATGTGCTCAAATCCCTGGAGTGGGACTTGAACCCACAACCTTCGGAGCACTGGCTGACACTCAGAGAGGAGTGGAAAAAGAGAAAGGGAAATTTGTTGAATGAGTTTTAGAAACACAAGTCAAATAAACCTTTATATCTGACGAAAGGTCAGTGACCTGAAATCTTAAACTGGGTTTTATTCTCTCTCCCCACCGCTGCTGCCTGACCTGCCGAATGTTTCCACCATTTTCCTACTTTTAATACGGTGTAATCAGGCTGGTCTCCCTCCAATCTTGCGGCCAAGCACTCTGGAACGTCAACAGACCTGGTGCACAGAAGCAAATAACACTGTTGTCCCCTGTGCCAGCCTCCTCTGCCCCACCCCACCACATCCCCCTCCCCCACCTCCTCCCCTCTCGCCGCACCACACCCTCCCCTCATCCTCTCCGCTCCCTCTCCCCCCACCTCCCCTCCTTCTCTCCCCTCACTCTCCCCGCTCCCTCTCCCTCCTCCTCTTCCCTCCCCCCTGCAACCACCTCCTCTCCCCTCCCCTCCCCCCCCACCAACACCTCCCCCCCCACCTCTCTACTGCCCACCCACCTCCTCTTCCTCTCCCCTCCCATCCTATCCCTAGCCTCCTATCCCTCCCCCTCCTCTTCTTCCCCTCACCTCCTATCCCCCTCTCCCTTTCTCACCCCTCCCCTCCCATCCTCTCCCCTCCCTCGCTCCACTCCCATCCCTCCCTCTCCCCTCCTATCCCTACCCTCCCCTCCTATCCCTCCTCTCACCTCCTATCCCTCCCCTCCCCTCACCTCCTATCCCTCCCATCCTCTCCCCTCCCATTCCCTTCCCTCCCATCCCTCCCTATCCATATCCTCCCTCCTATCCCTATGTTCCCCTCCTATCCCTACCCTCAACCCTATTCCTATCCCCTCCCTCCTATCCCTTCCCTTCCTCTCCCCAACTATCCCCTCCCTTCTTCTCCTCTCCCCTCTTATCTCGCCCCTTCTTTCCCTTCCTCTCCCTCCCCTCCCCTCCCCTGCTATCCCTTCCCTCCCTCTCCCCTCCTATCCCTCCCATCCCCTGCTATGCCTACCCTCCTATCCCTCCCTCTCCCCTCTCATTCCTCTCCTCCCCTGCTATCCCTTCCCTCCCATCCCTACCCTCCTATCCCTCCCTCTCCCCTGCTACCCCTCCCTCTCCCCTGCTATCCCTTCTCTCCTCTTCCCTTCCCTCCTATCCCTACCCTCCCTCCTCCCTTCCTTATCCCTCCCATCCCCTCCTCTCTCTTCCTCTCTCCTATCCCTTCCTCTCCCATCCCATCCCTACCATTCCCCTGCCCTCCTATTCCTCCCCTCCGATTCCTACCCTCCCCTCCTATTCCTCCCCTTCTACTATTCCTCCCCTTCTACACCTCCTTTCCTCTCCATTTCCGGAGTGCAGCGAAAGAGTTAACACAATAAAAAGCTCATCTCCCAAGCCACCTCCCCTCCCGAGCGCTGCTTCTCGCTGGCTATTTGTGAATGCATCGGAAGAGAGAGCGAGGGCGGAGTAATCCCTTTTGTAGATTTCACTCAGTGACACGGTTCCGTATCGGGTTAATTTCAAGCCACCCCTGGTCAATTTCACCTACGCTGCATCTCTCGGGCGATGGCAAGCTGCAGGAATGGCTGAAACCTACCAGCTCTACATGATCTTGCTGCTCCTGAACATCAGCACCGGGGCCGGTAAGGAGTTCACCTGCTGTTAGGCGGCGGCGGAGGAGGAAGAGGAGGAGGGGCGATTCTTTTTCTTTTTGGGGAAAGAAAACCACATTATATTTAAGCGTTTGAAATGTTTATTTACATCCCTGTGCTCGCAACATGGCGCCCGGAGTTGGATACAATGTTGCCACAGGGACTGATTGTTTCAATATCTCCTGATCCTAAATAAGAAACCCAGTTGTGGTGTCGGGATTTCGATGCCGTTTCCTACCGCCAGCGACTCTTGATCAGTTTCTGGTCGGTTTTACTCTTTTGTTTACCTTCTGGTTCATTTCGCTTGCTTTGTGTGTGTGTGTGTGTGTGTGTTTCACTGCTCTGGACGCTTTATAATCCTGCATTGTGGTGTTTATCGATTAGTGATGGGGCGCTGGGGAAATTGACTTTATTGGTCCGTCTCTCCCTCTTCCTCCCCCCCCCCCCTCCCTTTTTCACACACACACACAACAAAAAGCGACAGGTATTCGAGCGAGTGCCTTTGTCCGGCCTAGCTCTATCACAATGAGCGCCCTGTGAAAAGCTACTCGACAGCTCTGTGTGTGTGTCGGTCTGCACATACGAACCGCACTTTTCTCGAGGCTGCCATTGCCACGAAACCGGTTCCAATTTTCTTTCTCTCCCCTCATAAATTCTGAATTTTACCGAGCTTAAGGAGGTGCCCTGCTGGACTTAATTCAGAAGCGAGGCTTCCAGTAAATACATTGCTGTAATAATCTTCTCAACCCCTCCCCTCCCATGTGTGTGCCTCTCTCTCTCCCTCTGTGGATGATACTGAATTTGCAATGTGTGTCCTGGCTTGACCTGAGACACTTCACTTTGTACGGAAAGGGAGGGGAATATATCTGGGCAGCGATTTTAAAACTTGCTCTTGCCTATCCTCCTTCCTGACTGTGGTGGCTGATGTTGGGGGTAAGGGTGCCTGGAGCCCAGTGGCACATTCCTCAGGGTGCCCATTCTTTTGTTTATGAGCCCGGGTGGTGTGTATTTGGCTGCAGGGTGTTAGTTATGTCTGATCTAATCATAGAAGTTTACAGCACGGAAGGAGGCCATTTCAGCCCACCGTGTCCGCGCCCACCCTCGTCGTGTTTGTTCCAGAAGGCAAGGGAAGAGGGTATTGGATAGGAATCATAGAATGGTTACAGCACCGAGCCATTCGGCCCATCGACTCTCAGCAAGTCCCACTCCCCTGCCCTTTCCCCATAACCCTGCAACTTCTTTTCCCTTCAGGTACTTATCCAACTCCCTTTTTGAAAGGTAAAATTGAATCTGCCTCCACCGCCCTTTTTAGGCCGTGCATTCCAGATCCTAACCACTCGCTTCGCAAAAAAAACATGTTATTGCTTGGGTCGCCTTTGTTTCTTTTGCCAATCATCTTAAATCTGTGTCCTCTGCTTCTCGACCCTTTCGCCAATGAGAACAGTTTCTCTCTATCTACTCTGTCCAGACCCCTCGTGATTTTGAACACCTCGATCAAATCTCCTCTCAACCGTCTCTGCTCCAAGGAGAACAACCCCAGCTTCTCCAGTCCATCCACGTAACTGAAGTTTTTTTTTTGTTTAAAAACAACTTGCCTCGGACCCGGCAATGTTGAGGTAGGTCAGTTGTACGATCCCAGCTGACACCAGTAACCCAGCACAGGCTGGGGATGGGAGCTGTGCTACCCAGCATTACGCCACACACAGTGCATGTGCCCACTGCAGAAAGGAAGGTGGTCTTGACAATTGGATGTGGTGATGTGACCCATTTAATATTGCTACAGTCGCCCTTTGTTGGATGATTTTTGTCTAGTTGGGGAGGGGGAATTATTCATTGAGACAGAGGGGGGAAAAAAGCATTGTTCATCCCTCGGCTTGGGTTTGTAACTGAGAAGTGATGTCGAGGAGCCTCACTCAAGTCCAGGAGTTCAGAATATGCAAGGTTCGAATTGACTTTATGCAACAGTTGTGGGTAAATGATACCGAGCTGGAAGCTCTTGCCCAGACCCCCAACCCCAGTTCAGGAAGATGAACACAGTCACTTTCCTGAGATGTACAAGTTGTAGTTTAGCTGTAAATTAGTACCTGGGTGTTGCTGTTACTTGTCCAATGTCTTTGGACATTTGAATGTGGGAGACCAGCAACTCCTGCTTGGCCTCCCACATTCTACCCTACGTAAACTTGAGCTCATCCAAAACTCGGCAGCCTATGTCCTAACTCGCACCCGCTCCCGCATCACCCCTGTGCTCGCTGACCTACATTGGCTCCCGGTTAAGCAACGCCTCTTTCAAATCCCTCCATGGCCTCGCCCCTCCCTATCTCTGTAATCTCCTCCAGCGCCACAACCCCCCGAGATATCTGCGCTTCTCTAATTCTGCCCTCTTGAGCATCCCTGATTTATAATCGCTCAACCATTTGTGGCTGTGTCTTCTGATGCCTGGGCCCTAAGCTCTGGAATTCCCTGCCTAAACCTCTCCGCCTCTCTACCTCTACCTCTTTCTTTCTCTCTCTCTCTCTCTCTCTCTCTCTCTCTCTCTCCTCCTTTTAAAACGCTCTTTAAAATCTACCTCTTTGACCAAGCTGTCCTAATATCTCATTCTGTGGCTCGGTGTCAAATTGTTGTCTTGTAACACTTCTGTGAAGCATCTTGGGATGTTTTACTATGTTAAAGGTGCTATACAAATACAAGTTGTTGTTGTCGTCTTTACCTGATGCCATTTCCAGGACCATTCTAAGTCGAGTCTTCTGTGTTTGTGGCTTCTTTGTATGTAGTCAACTGATATGGAAGACTTGCAATGATATAGAGCCCTAATGCAGCTCACCGAATCATAAGCACATCACAATAAATCTAAAGGGCACGGACGGTTAATGTTGGGGACCATGGAATAGAAACAAAAGAACTTGCATTTATATAGCACCTTTTTAATGTAGTAAAAAGCCCCGAGGCATTTTACAGGAGCGTCATCAAACGTTTGACACTGAGCCACGTAAGGACATCTTTGGACAGGTGACCGAGCTTTTAGTCACAAGAGGTAGGTTTTAAGAGCGGTCTTAAATGAGGCAGAGAGGTTTAGGGAGAGAATTCCAGAGCTTGGGGCCCAGGCAGCCGAAGGCACATCCACCAATTGGGGAGTGAAGGAAATTGAGGATTCACAACTGGCCAGAATTGGAGAAGCACAAAGATGTTGGGAGGGCTGGGGGGAGGTTACAGAGATGGGGAGGGTGAGCCAAGTACCTGATGGGCACTGCAGAGACCTGTGTCCTGACCTGGAAGTGGTAATATTTATCTAATTAATCCTTTTCGTTTTTGCTAGATATCTGTTCAATTCTCCAGTGAATTTGACCCAGTGCCCCCGCCCCCCCCTCCTTTTTAGCTAATGTGTTCTCTCCTTTTTTCCCCCCACCCCATCAATTATGTGTTCCTCTTTCTTCTCACACACGCTTCCACAATGACACGCATGCTGGGGAATGGCCCCCTGATATCAGTACCATCACCAAGCTTTGTTCATAGAACCTTACAGTACAGATGGAGGCCATTTGACCCATCGTGCCTGTGCTGGCTCTTTGAAAGAGCGATCCAGTGTGTCAGCCATGGCTCAGTGGGCAGCGCTCTCGCCTCAGAGTCAGAAGTTTGTGGGTTCAAGTTCCACTCCAGGGACTTGGGCACCAAAATCCAGGCTGACACTCCAGTGCAGTATGCAGTACTGAGGGAGTGCTGCACTGTTGGAGGTGCTGTCTTTTAGATGAGACATTAAACCGAGGCCCCGTCTGCCCTCGGGTGGACGTAAGGGATCCTGTGACAAGATTTCAATGAAGAGCAGGGGAGTTATCCCCGGAGTCCTGGCCAATATTTATCTCTCAATCAACATCACTAAAACAGATTCATCTGGTCATTATCACATTGCTGTGTGCAAATGGCTGCTGTGTTTTCTACAGTGACTCCACTCCAAAAGTACTTCATTGGCTGTAAAGCGCTTTGGGACATTCTGAGGTCATGAAAGACGGTGTATAAATGCAAGTCTTTCTTTTCAATATATCCCACTCCACTGCTCTTTCCCAATAGAAAGAAAAGAAAGACGTGCATTTATATAGCGCCTTGCACGACCACTGGACGTCTCAAAGCGCTTTACAGCCAATGAAGCACTTTTGGTGTGTAGTCACTGCTTTAATGTGGGAATTAGCCCTGTAAATTTCCCCTTCGAGTATATACTCAATTCCCGTTTGAAAGTTGCTATCGAATCTGCTTCTACCACCCTTTCAGGCAGTGCGTTCCAGATCATAACAACTCTGCGGTTTTTTAAAAACTCTCATCTTCCAATTCTCATCTGCCCTCTGGTTTTCTCTTATATTAAGTACACTGGACTACAGGAAAAATCCCACTTCCATGAATCCACTTTACTATTATTAGTCTTGATCCTCCCCTCCATGTTCTGCCATTGTTGTCAGTGCCTTTGACCGGCAGCGTGTCTTCCCTGGTGTAATGTGCCTCGCTGCTATTTCGAGACACAGCCCAAGGTTGGAAGGATGCAATCTGCTGATGTTCTGCCGGATGTTTTGAGCAGTTTAAGCAGGCATCTTGTAAACAGTGGATCTGTGCACCACCATCCTTCACTGAAACCCTCGTGCCGTCCAAGTGACAAGATAACTTGTTATCCGAGTCCCTAGATAGCCAACCCGTGCAATTACTTGCACCACAGGAGACGAGCTGAATGCTCGGTGTGTTCGACTAAAACGTCCCTCTGCTATTTAATGGGAGGCTGTCGCCCCTTTATTTTAAGCCGCTTTCCATCTCCTGAAGGGTCTGGAGGAGTGGGGGGTGATGGAGGCGGAACTGGCAGATTAAAAAGTTGTCGGGACAATTTAATTGTTGGCAGATGAAAGAATTTTATTCTAGAAACCAAGAAAATCGCCTGCTTTTTATTAACCAGCGCCTCCCCTTTTAAGACATTTATTCCTTCATGATCTGCCTGCACAGAATAAGGAACAATTTATAGGTCGTGGTGGACAAGCCCTTCATCATTAAGACTGAACTGTGCACGATTCACTGACCTGTGGCAGGGTCCTGTCAATGATGAAGGATTTCACCTTGTCCCGATTTTTTTTGTTGTTGATTTGAGTGCTTCTGGTCACCAAGAGGAAAATCAACGTACACGAATTTGGAACTCCCAAACACAGTAGAGAGAAACTGTTCCCATTGGCTGAAGGGTTGAGAACCAGAGGACACAGATTGAAGGTGATTGGTAGAAGAACCAAAGGCGACATGAGGAAAAACTTATTTTACGCAGCGAGTGGTTAGGATCTGGAATGCACAGCCTGAGAGGGTGGTGGAGGCGGATTCAATCGTGGCTTTCAATTGGATAAGTAGCTGAAGGAAAGAAATTTGCAGCATTACGGGGAAAGGGCAGGGGAGTGGGATTAGCTGAGGTGCTCTTGCAGAGAGCCGGCACGAGCTCAATGGGCCGAATGGCCTCCTTCCATGCTGTAACGATTCAATGATTCCCGACCCAAATTCTCAGGCGCCAATGTGGAGAATGGATTGTGCCAGGAGTTTCCCGAACTAGCAGTCCATGGAAGAAAAAGAGCCCAGTGTTGTATTGAGGCCTACGGGGCAGCCAGGTCCCAGGCTCTGATCCTGCCCTGTGTCGACTTAGCTGGGATGTTTTTGGTGGTCTGATGCTAGTGAGAACAAAAATCAGCCATGGTTTTCAAGAAAGACTTGCATTTCTAAAGTACCTTTCAGGACCTCCAGAACGCCCCAAAGCTCTATAGAGCCAATGAAGCACTTTTGAAGTGTAGTCACTGTTGTAATGTAGGAAACACAACAGCGAATTTGCATACACCAAGCTCCCACAAGCAGCAATGAATTAACAACCAGATAATATGTTTTTGTGATGTTGGTTGAGGGATAAATATTGGCCCCAGGGAGAACTCCCCTGCTCTTCACAATAGTGCCGTGGGGTCTTTTACCTCTATCTGAGGGGGAAGACGGGGCCTCGGTTTAACATCTCATCCGAAAGGCAGCACCTCCAACAGTGCAGCACTGCACTGGAGTGTCGGTCTGGATTTTTATTTTTGTGCTCAAGTCTCTGGAGTGGGACTTGAACCCCCACAACCTTCTGACTCTGAGGCGAGAGTGCTACCCACTGAGCCATGGCTGACGAATTTGGAGGTGTTTGGGGACAGTGAGCCAGTGGAGCTCAGCAAGGGCAGGGGTGATGGGTGAGCGAGGATTGGATGTTGAGATGGCTCCCAGGTAGACCACCAGTTGGATTTTGGTCTTCCTGTTCGGGACTTGCTGAATCAGCTGAAGTCTGATGAAAAGGCCACTTGAACCATTCTGTTTAAAGTAATCCAGTGTGTTGGGTATAAAACTACTCCAGGGCATTTGAGCAGCATTGGTGGAGAGCGAAAACCAATGAGCTACCATCATGCAGTTCTGACGAAGGGTCATCGACCTGAAACGTTAACTCTGTCTCTCTCCACAGATGCTGCCTGACCCGCTGAGTATTTCCAGCAGTTTCTGTATTCAGATTTCCAGCCTCTGCAGTATTTTGCTTTTGTAAGGGCATTTGGGTCTTGTTTACCTGAAGGTGCGCAGCTTCGAAACTGCTGTTTGGTGATGAGCTGCTAATGGGAAATGCGCACGGCAACTGATAGCAATCCGATACCCTGATCGCACACAGTACGTTAGGTGATGGCTTGTGGTCGGACCAGCACTCCAAAAGTAATCGAACTTTCTCGATTATGTGCGATGATCTTCTCATTATCGTCTTGTATTCTCGTCTGGAATGGCAAGTTTTGAAATGTGATCATTCTCTGGAAAACCAACACTTCTCCTCCTCCTCCCCACCCCCCCTGCCAAATCACCTTTCCGGAAGGTGCTGAATCATGCTGGGTGCAATTCCACAGGCATTTGGCTCTCTTATCCCAGCAGGGGAAATCGTACACCCATGAAAATATTGGGATACAGATCTGTGAGAATAACGGGTTTGGCATCGTACAGGCAACAAACTGGTACACGGATGTCAGCTGTGGCTCAGTGGGCAGCACTCTTTGCCTGAAGGGAGCAGGGTAGTCGCTGTCTGCTGTGGCAACTGTGCCCAATCCTGTCCTGTCCATGCAGGGATCACGAGTCAGTGATCACCAGCAGGAACCCCGACTGCTCTTCTTGCATTTCTTTTTGCTTCTGTCCCCAGGAGGGGGAGAGAGGGGGGGGTCACTGATGCTCATTGCACCCACACCCCCGGCCCGAACTTTGCAGGTGAGATCAGCTCGCTCCGCGTACGCTCTGAATTTCCCGATGTACTCTGACCTTCCCTATGAAATGGGAGCAGCAGTAGGCCGCGCGAGCCTGCTCTGCTGTGGCTCCATTGGTCAATGCACTGCCCACTACCCAGCCAATGTACCGTTAGTTGGGTGGTGGGCCGCGCACTCATCAATTGAGCCACCAAGTTCCCACTTTTACAGCTTACTGTTTTCTCTTGTGATGGGCAGGGAAGTAATGACTTATTGGAAACTTTTGAATGATGGCACTTAAAAAAGAAAACCCCTATGTTAAACTTGTCAGAGTGGTGTTAAATGGTCTGCTCAAAACGTATGATCAATAACAGCTGGTTGAGTGGTATAGACCATGCCAACACCGGCTATAGGTCCGAACTGTATAGTATATAAATGCCTTTTATCTTGCAACAGTTTCGGGAGAGCGATTCTATAGAAGTACAAAGTATTTACTGCACAGAAACAGGCTACTCTGCCCAACAGATCCGTGCCTGTGTTTATGCTCCACACGAGCCTCCTCCCATCCCTCTTCATCTCATCCCATCAACATATCCTTCTATTTCTTTCTCCCTCATGTGTTTATCTAGCTTCCCCTTAAATGCATCGATACTGTTCACCTCAACCACTCCCTGTGGGAGCGAGTTCCACATTCTCACCACTCTCTGGATAAAGAAGTTTCTCCTGAATTCCCAATTGGATTTATTAGTGACTACCTTATATTGATGGTCCCTAGTTTTGGTCTCCCCCACAAGTGGAAACATCTTTATGTCCACCCTATCAAACCCTTTCATAAAAATCTTGAAAGACCTCTGTCACCCCCTCAGCAGTCTCATTTCTAGAAAAAAGAACCCAGCCCATTCATTCTTTCCCGACGGGTACAACCTCCGTTCTGGTTATCACCCGTGTAAATCTATTCTGTACCTTCACCAGGGCCTCTATATGCTTTTGGTAATGTGGAGACCAGAACTGGACAGCGTACCTAATGGGGAGAGATTGAGCAGACTAGGCCTATATTCTTTGGAGTTTAGAAGAATGAGAGGTGATCGCATTGAAACGTACAACATTCTTACAGGGCTTGACAGGGAGGATGTTTCCCCCTCGCTGTGGAGTCTATAACCAGGGGTCACAGTCTCAGAATAAGGGGTCAGCCATTTAGGACTGAGATGAGCAGAAACTTCTTCGCTCAGAGGATGATGAATCTTTGGAATTCTCTACCCCAGAGGGCTGTGGAGGCTCGGCCTTTGAGTATATTCAAGGCAGTGATCGATAGGTTTTTGAATATTAAGGGAATCAAGGGATATGGGGATCGGGCGGGAAAGTGGAGTTGAGCGAGAAGATCAGCCATGGTCTCATTGAATGGTGGAGCAGGCTCGAGGGGCCGAATGGCCTACTCCTGCTCCTATTTCTTATGTTCTTACCTCTAAGTACTTGCCGTATGACGATGGCTTCCTGTCCCTTGTGGGCACATGGTGGAACAGTGCGTCTGTCACTGGCTGTCTTAAAGTGAAGTGGAATGGCGGACAAATCAGCTGGTGTTCTGCCTGATTTCCATTTTGGGAGATGGCAGACAAATTAGTTGAATTTGCTGTCTGCTTAAATCAGTTGGCCGACAGTCTTTAGGTGTTTTTTTTCACCATTGATGGAGTGCCATCGACTGCAGACGAGCAGTTCAGTCACTGCTGGCACACTCTTTAATATCAACAATCGGTCCTCTGTTATTTCACAGCATTGGGGAATCTATGGCCCCCTGGGTCTATTTTAATTGGGCCTATAATGGTGTGACACTGAATTGCTCCAATGTTCTCTGACCAGAATCAGGGCCCCTTCCTGAGCCCTGTGACCCGCTGCTTGTTTCCACATTTCCTCGACCGACCAAAGGAAAAGCTCTACTCGGAATTCCTTCATGGCAAGCGAGCCCCAGGTGGGCAGAGGAAACGTTACAAGGACACCCTCAAAGCCTCCCTGATAAAGTGCAACATCCCCACTGATACCTGGGAGTCCCTGGCCAAAGACCGCCCTAAGTGGAGGAAGTGCATCCGGGGGGGCGCTGAGCACCTCGAGTCTCGTTGCCGAGAGCATGCAGAAATCAAGCGCGGGCAGCGGAAAGAGCATGCGGCAAACCAGTCCCACCCACCCTTGCCCTCAACGACTATCTGTCCCACCTGTGACAAGGACTGTGGTTCTCATATTGGACTGTTCAGTCACCTGAGAACTCACTTTGAGAGTGGAAGCAAGTCTTCCTCGATTCCGAGGGACTGCCGATGATTATGATCGACCTGCCTTCTAAATGCATGGGATGGGTTCCTGTGAACGCAACGTGACTCCATTATTCCAACGCTCGACTGGCCGTGCCCTAACTCGCACCAAGTCCCGTTCACCCATCACCCCTGTGCTCGCTGACCTACATTGGCTCTCGGTCCAGCAATGCCTCGATTTTTTGATTTGCAACTACCTCCATGGCCTCGCCCTCCCCTTTCTTTGCAACCTCTTCCAATCCTCCAACCCTCCGCAATCTCTGCGCTCCTCCAATTCTGGCCTCTAGCGTGTCTCCGGTTCCCATCGCCCCACCATTGGTGGCCGTGCCTTCAGCTGCCTGGGCCCTAAGCTCTGGAATTCCCTCCCTAAATCCCGATGCCTCTCTGCCTCTCTGCTCCGTTAAGAGGCACCTTAAAGCCTACCTCTTTGAACAATCTTTTGGCCACCTGTCCAAAGATCTCCTTATGTGTTCTGTGGTCAAATTTTGTCTTGACAATGCTGCTGTGAAGCACCTGGAGACTGTTTACTACGTTGAAGGCACTATGCTGCTGTTGTGTAAATTGTGAGGAAGGGGGATTATTAACCAGGCCCACCCTGACCTTGACTTTGAATGTAACAATGCGCATCATGACCTCGCCCTGTCACGCTCCTGGTTTTGCGCAAACCAGGACACGTTCAAATCTGGACATGCTGACTAAGCCACAATTTTGGTGGCAACAGATGTGAGTCAAAGAGGAGTAAACTGAGGTTTTAAAAAAAAAACAGAAAATGCTGGAAATCTCAGCGGGTCAGGCAGCATCTGTGGAAAGAGAAACAGAGTTAACGTTTCAGGTCAGTGATCCTTGGTCAGAACTGGTGAATGTTCGAGATGTAACAGATTCTTAAGGAAGTGCAAGGGGCCCTGAAAGGGGGCGGGGAGGACACAAAAAAAGGAAAGGTCTGTGATTGGGTGGAAGGCAGAGGAGATTTGAGAGACAAAAGGGATGATGGGCCGACTTGAGATGGTGATGGCACAAGTTAGGAAACAAAAGATGAGTCTATATAGGGTATGAATGGCAGAATAATTAACAGCTGCCATGGGAAACAGAGAAAAATAAAAAGGGTGGGGGAAGGGTTTATAAAAAGAAAAAGGGAGGAAAGGGAACAAAATGTGTAAACTGAGGTCCCTGGTCTCCGTCTGAGCGACCCCCTCTCAGCACCCTATCTGAAACTGGAAGTGTCTTAAATTGTACATGGTGTGAGGAGGGAGCTGCCTGATGGGTAGACTGACCTCTCCTCCTCCTATGCTCTCCTATGTTCTTGAATTCGAAAGAAGAACTTGCATTTCTATAGCGCCTTTCACAACCTCAGGATGTCCCAAAGTGCTTTGCAGCCAATAAAGTCGTTTTTGGAGTGTAGTCACTTGTAATGTGGGAAATGCGGCAGCCAATTTGCGCACAGCAAGCTCCCACACACAGCAATGTGATAATGACCAAACAATCTGTTTTAGTGATGTTGATTGAAGGATAAATATTGGCCCAGGACACCGGGGATGTCTCCCCTGCTCTTCTTCGAACTAGTGCCATGGGATCGTTTACAACCACCTGAGAGAGCAGACGTCTTGAGATCTGTTTAAACAAATCTCCAGCTCTCGCCACCAGGGTTTTGGCATGATCGGCTGGAATCCAATAGTGAGCTTCAATGGATGCACTACAGAGGTGAGTCGGAGAACCCATATTTACTGGGCCTTTCCAGCTGCTGGTCGCGGCAAATGCAAGCAAGTTTCCCTTCAGCATCCTGCCCGCTGTGCGAGCGCCATGCGCCGAGGGTTTACTAACTCTGGTTGGACGTTTTCCTGGAGGGAGCGTCCCGCCCCCACACTCCTGCCATTGGTCGCTCGGCACCTCCGTCCAGGAGACGCACCACCTTTCCGCGCCAATTGCAAAGCGAACCAGCTCGATGGGCTGAATGGCCTCCTTCTGTGCTGTACTATTCTATGGTTTATGGTCTCGTCCGCTCCCTATCTCTGCAACCTCCCCCAGGTTTTTAATCCCCCCCCCCCCTCCCCGGAGGTCTCTGCACTCCTTCAATTCCAGCCTCTTGCGCATCCCTAATTTTCATCGCTCCACCATCGGCGATTGTGCTTCAGCTGCCTGGGCCCTAAGCTCTGGAATTCCCTCTCTTTTAAGACGCCTATGTCTTTGACTAAGCTTTTGGTCATCTGACCTCAATATCTTCTTGTGTGGCTCGGTGTCAAATTTTGTTAAATGCTCCTGTGAAGTGCCTGGGTTTTTCCTTTGAATAGTCCAATCCCGTTTCTCCAGGGTGCCGTGGAGATTCATCCTTAATTCCTGGGGACGACGACTCCTTCAGGGCAGTCCCAGAGGGTTGGTGGCCCCCCCAGACATGCTTCAAAAGGCCGCATGCTTCTTGCACATTGTGAGAGCAGCTCCAGATTTTGGCACCGTGATGAGGGAGCGGGATTGAGTAATGTGAACATGAACAAAACAAGCTCCGAAGGCAAGAGCAGATTTGGTCTGAGCATATCGTTGGAGGCGAGCCGCCTTGTTATTCTTCGGAGCAAATATATTTTTCGCTTCTTGCGTGAAATGCACTGTGGAAATTTGTGTGTGTGTGTGTGTGTGGGGGGCGGGTAAAATTGATGTTTGGCGACCGGTTGATAAAGTGCTGATTTGTTCAGTCTAGTGGCCTCTCCAGACTAGTGTGCGACTTGGTTTGTGTGTGCTGGGTGTGTCTGGTAACTGGTTCCGAATAAAGTGCTGATTGTTCGATGTCTGACCTCTCCAGACTAGTGCTTGTAGCTGTTGCTTTGTTGCGAGTTTGGGAGCTGTAAACAGGATTAAGCAAATGACGGGCGACCAGAAGAGATCCAACGCCAAGAAAACAATCAATGTCCTGTTTCAGACGGATCTCAATAGACATCAATCCCAAGAGAGCCTCTGGTTTTTAAAAAAAAAGTTCTCACCTAATCCAGGATCAATGCCGAATGAAGCCAGATAAGGAAAAAAAAAGTTTGCATCAGCAATTAAACCTTGTGCCTGGAATACAACTCAAAACAGGGAGCTTGTGGTCTATTCCCCATTGTGTTCACTGAAGCCCAGCAGGCAATGACAACTTGTGACTGTGATCTTCAAATTCTCGCCCCACTCTATCTCTGTAACCTCCTCTAGCGCTACATCCCTCCCTATCTCTGTAACCCCCTCCAACCCTACAACCCTCCCCATCTCTGTAACCTCCTCCAGCCCCTACACCCCTCCCTATCTCTGTAACCTCCAGCCTTACAACCCTCCAAGATCTCCCCATCTCTGTAACCTCCTCCAGCCCCTACACCCCTCCCTATCTCTGTAACCTCCAGCCTTACAACCCTCCAAGATCTCTGCGCTCCTCCAACTCTGCCCTCTCGTGCATCTCCGATTTTCATTGTTCCACCATCGGTGGCCATGCCTTCTGTTGCCTGGGCCCCAAGCTCTGGAATTCGCTCCATAAACCTCTCCACCTCTCTCCTTAAAACTGACCTCTTTGATGACTTGTCCTAATTAGGTGACTCTGTCAATTTTCTGTCTGATAACGCTTCTGTGAAGCCCCTTGGCACGCTTTACGATATTAAAGGCGCTATGTAAATGCAAAACGTTTCAGTGTCGCGAGATGAATTTCCACCCGGAGTTCCCAGATGGTTCTGTGTTTATCACCCATACAGACAGGAGGATGTGGGATGGCACCAGAGGTGGTACTAATGCCTGGGTTAGGGAGATGATGGATGAGCCAGAGTTCCTGCTTCTGATAGCCCACTGCAGGAAACGTGGTGGTCGGCGGGGGCGGGTCCTGTGTTGGGGATGTGCGTGGGGAGAGGGGACGGAAGGGTCGGGGCAGGGCTTGGCTTGGCTGTGCTGTGATGCCTTCCTGTCGCCAAATAGCAGTGCTGGCATTCACTTGTCACTAAGGAGTCGATGCCTTTCGTGGGAGCAAAGAAAATTTGAGTGGGCGAGGGGAGGATTTCCACCGGAGAATAAAATGGACATCTTTTTTACCAGCTGCTGTCATTTCACATACTTTGAAGTGCAGCAGCTATGTAGGCAAGTGGCATTTTAGTGCACGGCAAGATCTCACAAATAAGGTAATTGCCCAGTTGATGTGTTTTTGGTATGTGGGAGTGGCGAGATGTTCGCCGGGACTCCGGGGTGGGTGGGAAAGTCTGCTGTTGATCAAATGGTGCTTGGGGGGACCTTTTTGATGTTCCATCAGACTGGGTCTCTATTCAGTGCCTCGTCCAAATGATGACCCTGCTGGCAATGCTGCACTTCTTCAGCACCGCATTGACGTGCGAGCCCGGATTATGCGCTCAGCCCCCACGGCCGTCTAAATCCACTGGTGGGCGCTCTTCCGACTGAACCACGTCGATACTGAAAAGAAGTTGCTCCCAAGGCAGCAGCGGTCAATCAAAACGTTCACTTGGTGCAAAGCTCTCTCAAATGTTGCCTTGTGGTTGTTGAGGAATGTTGAGTAAAAATCATGCCGTGGTTTCATTTGTGTTCAGTTTCTTGGCTCTGTGTAGCAGGTGGTACTGCTAGGGTTGGAGATGTAGTTATGGTACTGGATTAGCAACCCAAAGGTTGTAATTTGTGGGTTAGCACCAATAAAAATGACTGAAAGCTGCCAGATTTATCGTATTAAACGACTGCTACGCTGATATCCTTAAGGGGAGGGAACCCACCACCCCTACTCAGTTTTGCTACACTCATGCTAATGGGGCTAATGGGGGATGGGTGATAAATACCAGCGTCGCTCATGTTTTTGAGACTTTTTTTCAATGAATAGATTTTTAAAAAATACACCTTTGGTGTCGAGTTTAGTTCTTTTTATAAATTTCTGAATAACCCAATTTCGTGTGTGGGTAGGTGTCAAGGCCGGCATTTGTTGCCCATCCCTAGTTGCCCTTGAGAGGCTGGTGGTGAGCCGCCGCCGTCTTCAACCGCTGCGCGTGTGCGCTTGCTCACGTGCGTCGTCCTGATCTTTGCCGTCTCCACCTTTCAGCTCAATAAGTGCACTGCTACAGCACTCCACTGCAGTCACTATTTGCAATCGTGCCACTTGATCTGTTGAAGGTGCAATCGTGGATTGAGACGGGACCGGCCTTGCTTGCTGTCTTCATCGTTTTGCCAGCGGCGTACTCCACTCCGCTGAAGACTGGGCTTTTTATTGTTAACAGACCACTGTCCCTTCATTGTTTGGAACCTCCGACTCCCATGCATTTTTTTTTTTGGGTCCCTGTTCATGCCTCCGTGCCTGAACGTGCTTACTCTTACCAGGGTACAGTTACACGGGTGCTGTACACTTGGTCTCCAGTCGTCTTGGTCAATCCTTGCCACTGGACCAAGACCAAGCTCCGTCAAGCCCATGTGGTGGCTGGAGTGCAACGGCCACCCCACGTTTATTAAAAAAAAAAAAAAAATCCACGCACAGGCATCCACCCCAACCACCCGTCCCTCCAACCACTGCCTGCCCCACCTGTGACGGAGACTGTGGGTCCCGCATTGGACCCTTCAGTCACCTGAGAACTTGTGTTAGTGTGGAAGCAAGTCATCCTCGACTCCGGGGGATTACATCAGAAGACTAAGATGACACTTCAAAAGAACTTCATTGGCTGTGAAGCGCTTTGGGGACGTCCTGAGGTTGTGAAAGGCGCTATATAAATGCAAGTCTTTTTTCGTTTTTTTTTAGTGCAATTGCTATTGGGGCAGAAATTCCGGCCTCCCAGATCGGTACGGAGTGTGTATGGACCCGGGAAGGCATCGCAAAAGCCGGTTTTCGGTGCACAATGCGCATGCGCTGAAACCCGGCTTTTCTCAAGCTGGAGCTTGACAGATCTTCTGTATCTCGGCACCCAGGACATTTGCATGGGCAGGATTGCGGTATTTACCCATCGCTTGCCCAGCAAATGACCTGAAAACGCTTGCGCCTGAGGAAAGCTGATTACCCACTGTCGAGAAGCGATCCTGAAGAGTGCAATGCTTGCTGCATCTTGGTACAGGTGAGGGATGGGTCGGGTCACCAACCCTCCAGGATTGTCCTGGAGTCTCCAGCAATGAATCTCCTGGACACTTCTGCGAGCAGACCCGGGAGAAAAATTCTAGGGATATTTATAAAGTGTTTTTTTCCTTTTTTTTGGAGGCGGGAGGTCATGCGATTAAACCTCCAGGAATACGTCCAACCAGTGTTGGCGACCCCTCGGAATGGGGCAGAGAGAGTGGTGAATGCGCTACCACAGGGAGTGGTTGAGGCCAATAGCAGAGATGCATTTAAGGGGAAGCTGGATAAACACATGAGGGAGAAAGGAATAGAAGGATATGTTGATGGGGTGAGATGAAGAGGGGCGGGAGGAGGCTCGTGTGGAGCATAAACACCGGCACGGACTTGTTGGGCCGAGTGGCCTGTTTCTGTGTTGTAAATACTATGGTAAAAGCAGCCAAAGGCTGGAAAGGATTATCCACAGCAGAGTACTGCCGAAGGATTGAAGGGAGCAATGCATTAATGTTAAAAGCTAGCTCCTGAGTGGGTTTTTATCTGTTGATCTTGCTGGTGAGTAACCTGCCTGGGGCTAGTGCACAAGCGGAATTTCCAAGCCCTGCTATGGAAGCGTCTAATCCTTTTTTAAAAGCCAGACTAAGTTAATGCGCAAAAAAAAATGTTTATTATTGTGTAATCCTCTTGATATTTCTGACTATTATTTTGTTAAACCGAGTTAAAGATGTAGCCACATCCAAGAGTTGGGGCCTGAGAGCAGGCCGCTTGCCATAGCAACCAGTGCTGCTGCTATTGAGCGAAAAATGTGGGAGATGCCAGAGTTTCTTTCTTGGATGTTTATACACACTAAGAGAGTGCAAAATATGTATTGCATCTTATTTTCACCCTCCCCTCCCTTTTTCCTGCCTCGCTCCAGCTGGTACAAACCAATGCTCCCTCGAACCTATTTTTTGGTTGTGCGTGGCCCCTTTTTCCCATTTAAAAGCCGGGACCTCTAGACTGCTGCACTGCTCAACCGGGACATTGGTGCCAACTCTTTCCAGGGGGCATTGGGGGTTCCCAGTTGCTGGGTGCCCTCTGCTGCCTCGCCAGGCTGGCCATTCCTCATGTTTTGTGCGGTGGTGGTGAGTGTTTGGATTGCTATTGGAACTCCAACCAAGCCCGATCCTGTTGCCCCGCCCCTCGCCCCAGCCCCCCCGCCCCCAGCCCCATGTTCACGTATCTGCACTTTCCCTGGCAGTTGGTCGCGATCAGGGATGTGTAACTATGCTCGCCAGCTCTGGATGGGCCTTTTCCTGCAGGTTTATAATCATAGAATGTTTACAGCACAGAAGGAGGCCATTCGGCCCGTCGAGCCCGTGCCGGCTCTCTGCAAGAGCACTTCAGCCAGTCCCACTCCCCCGCCCTTTCCCCGTAGTCCTGCAAATTTTTTTACTTCAGGTACTTATCCAACTCCCTTTTGAAAGCCACGCTTGAGTCTGCCCCCACCACCCTATCAGGCCGTGCATTCCAGATCCTAACCACTCGCTGCGTAGAAAAAAGTTTCCCCTCATGTCGCCTTTAGCTCTTTTGCCGACCACCTTAAATCTGTGTCCTCTGGTTCTCGACCCTTCCGCCAATGGGAACAGCTTCTCTCTGTCTCTTCTGTCCAGACCCCTCGTGGCTTCATCACATAACCGCCCGCCTCAAACCACCCCACCCCCACACTCCCGCATTGGTCCATACTCCGAGCGCACCGCCTTCCCACTGCTAATTGGGAAGGGCACAAACTCTTGTGCAATTGGATTAATTGTGGCTTCTTAGTGGAAGAGGCTTCTCCCCCTGCCGCCCAACTCCAATATTTTTTGATAAATAAATGAAAGTGTTCAAAGAAAATGGGGTGGGGGGGAACATGATCCTATGATCTTTCTCCCTGGGTCCCTCTCAGTGTCCTGGAGATCCGTCTTCAATTCCTGGAGACTCCAGGACCATTCTAGAGATTTGGCGACTGCATTGGGAACTTGAGTTAATATATACTGCCCCCCCCCCCCACCTAGTTGCAGTGTCCATATTGCTACCCCAATTAAGATCACTACCGAACAGAGGATTAAGCTTCGGATTCTATCCCAGAGGGCTGTGGCCTGTGGAGTATATTCAAGACAGCGGTCGATTAAATGTTTGGGAACACGGGGTTGGATTTTCATCTTTGATGATTTTTGGGGCGGTAATGGCGGCCGGGCGGTAAAGTTAGCGCCCGGGAACAGTTTGCGCCTCAGTAGGTAAATTTGGGCAGCTGGGCCATGAGTCAGGGGGCGCAGCGCTGAGGGAGGTGTTGTACACCTCTCTCGGGGCGTTAGGGTGGGAAACTCCCGAGCTAAAGAGCCGGGCCGGGAGCGCTCCCAGAGATGCCTGGGGATCGGGAAAAAAACTCAAAACCCCACAAAAACATTCCCATAACATTGCCCATGCCACCACAACATCAATTGCAAATAAAATGAAAAGAACAAACAATCACGTTTACCTCAGAAGTTCATTGCTTATCTCTGCAGTCGGTATCGTTGCCCCGCCCGATTTCCCAGGCGATCACTGCGGGGCGGACGGGTCGGGCGGGAGTCAAAACTCGCGCCGGTGTCGTAACCAGGGGGCGTTGCACACCGGGCGCAGCTCTTCCGGGCGGTGCTGCTCTGCGCCGCCGCTAAACCGGACCCGAGGATCGCCGCGGGGCACTGGAGGCTGACCGCCCGGCCAGAGCACCTCACCGCCGCCATTGTCGCCGCTCCGGGGCGAAAAACAGAGCGCAGAGGGACCTGAAAATCTGCCCATGGGGATTTAAGGGGTGTGGGGAAAATGTGGGAAAGTGGAGTTGAGGTAGAAGATCAGCCATGATATTGAATGGTGGAGCAGGCTCGAGGGGCCTATTTCTTGCGTCTTCCTTATCTGCATGTCCGTTCACCATAACCGGGTCTTGTCTCCTGAGCTATCCACTCAATTCTCCACTCCGACACCTCCATAGACTTTGTGGGCAGTCTGGTCACTCAAATGTTAGTAATCCTATCCATGAAAGAGGGATTACGGAGCCAACCACCTGAACTCTAGATCTTTCCATTTAAAAAAAAACCCTGCTTCTGAAAGAAAATCTTACTCGGCAAGTTTTTACTCCACGTCAGTATCTTCAGCTTATCGTGTTCAAGCTAAACTGACTGAGCTGCTCATGCAAGTGAGGTCAGTGGTGTGGATTGTTACCTTATTAAAATTTCTGCCCCAGCCCAGTCACGCATGAGTCGTTTTTTCTTGTTTCCTGAGGAGCTATCGGAGAGCTGAGTGACAGAGAAGAGTTTTAAAAATTCCTTCCTTTTTTGATCTTTTGCGCCCACTTTGGCGGAGGAGGTTTGACCTCTCGTCCAAAAGACATCATCATCATAGGCACTCCCTCTGAATCGAGGAAGACTTGCTTCCACTCAAAATGAGTTCTTAGGTGGCTGAACAGTTCAATACCAGAACCACAGTCCCTGTCACAGGTGGGACAGATAGTCGTTGAGGGTAAGGGAGGGTGGGACTGGTTTGCCGCACGCTCTTTCCGCTGCCTGCGCTTGATTTCTGCATGCTCTCGGCGACGAGACTCGAGGTGCTCAGCGTCCTCCCGGATGCACTTCCTCCACTTGGGGCGATCTTTGGCCAGGGACTACCAGGTGTCAGTGGGGATGTTGTACTTTTATCAAGAAGGCTTTGAGGGCATCCCTGTAACGTTTCCTCTGCCCAACTGGGGCTCGTTGCAGTGTAGGAGTTCCGAGTAGAGCGCTTGCTTTGGGAGTCTTGTGTCTGGCATGCGAACAATGTGGCCTGCCCAGCGGAGCTGATCAAGTGTGGTCAGTGCTTCCATGCTGGGGACGTTGGCCTGGTCGAGGCAATGCCTCCCACAGTGCACCACTGGCATTTCAGCCAAGTTTGTGGCCTCAAAGTCCTGAGGAGGGTCGCTATCATCATCTGCTGTTCTCTAGTTGTGGTTCTCGGGCTGTGCACTCCTTTAGCCTCTTCAAATAGACACCGTGAAATTTTCATGGTTAGTTTGAATTCGGATTGTAATTCCAGGATTTGAACCGTCTTTTCTCTGACTGATTCTAGGGCCTCTGAATGCAACTTTAGATCGAAGGAGGACCATTCGTTTACGGTGACTGAATGGCATTCTGTTTCTAGTGCATGAAACTCTAATATTTTTTAATGGCATTTTGGGAGATTACATTCAGCAAATCTTTATAAAGAAAGAAAGACTTACATTTATATAGTGCCTTTCATGACCACCGGACGTCTCAAAGCGCTTTACAGCCAATGCAGTACTTTTGGAGTGTAGTCACTGTTGTAATGTGGGAAACGTGGCAATTTGCGCACAGCAAGCTCCCACAAACTGCAATGAATTAACGACCAGATAATCTGTTTTTGTTATGTTGATTTAAGGGATAAATATTGGCCAGGGCACCGGGGAGAGCTCCCCTGCTCTTCTTCGAAATAGTGCCGTGGGATCTTTTATGCCCACCTCGGTTTAACTTCTTATCCAAAAGGCGGCACCTCCGACAGTGCAGCACTCCCTCAGCACTGCACTGGGTATGTCGGCTAGATTGATGTGCTCAAGTCCCTGGAGTGGGACTTGAACCCACAACCTTCTGACTCAGAAGCGAGGGTGCTACCCACTAAGGGACAGCTAATTTCTATAATCTCGGCTATTGGTTTACGTGCCATTTTTTTGTACATACTGGAGTTCTGATTATGCGCCATGATTCGGTATCTCCCCGCCCCCCCTCCCCCAGCCCCCATGAAAATGGTTTTCGATACAAGGAATCTGATTCGCTTGTTTGATCTTATCCCTTTCTCCTTCGTTGCCATTCTTTTGTTCTGCATTCTTTTGCAGAAGTGATGGGCTGGGGGTGGGGGTGGGGGAAGGGCAGAGGTGTCCAGACTCTATAATTAAGCCGGGACACCAGCTGTGCCGTCCTTCAACTGGAAATATTTAACATTGTCTTTTATCTGCGGGACACGGTTGAGATAAGTGGGGGATGGGGAGGAGTCAGATGGGAGATCTAAGTGCCGGCTCACTTGCTGTGTTTACAGCTTTTCAATTCTTAGCCGAATGCTGATGCCACCTGTTGTAAGATGGGGAATGTAAGCGTGGAGTCGCTTCCCAATGAACCCCCCCGGCCCCCGAATGGGCTCAGTCAGTAATTGCTGCATTTAAGAACACAAGAATTAGGAGCAAGAGTAGGCCATTCGGCAAGATCATGGCTGATCTACCTCAACTCCACTTTCCTGCACTATCCCTTGATTCCCTTCATATCCAAAAATCTATCGATCGCCATCTTGAATATACTCAATGACTGAGCCTCCACAGCCCTCTGGGGTAGAGAATTCTAAAGATTCACCACCCCTCAGTGAAGAAGTTTCTCCTCATCTAAATGGCCGACCCCTTATTCTGAGACTGTGACCCCTGGTTCTGGACTCCCCAGCCCGGGAAACCTCCTCCCTGCATCTACCCTGTCGATCTCCCCCTCAAAATGTTACATGTTTCAATGAGATCACCTCTCATTCTTTTAAGAGAGTGTAGGCCCAATCTACTCCGTCTCTCCGCATTTACTAAGCTGCAAGGATTTGATCCCTGTTCACTGCCGAGTTAGCAGGTCCCCTCTGGGATGGGTGGTAGAGGTTCTCCAATTTAGCTTGACACTCGGGCTCCTGCTTCTGGTTGCTATCCCGTGATTACTGCTGCAAAGCACGTGTTGGCCCCGGGTGAAAACCAGACCCATCTTGGCTGGGCTGGCTTCATCTTTCCCTTTTTGTTTCCCCATTTCCCTCCTCCATTACCCACCAACGCTCCATGTATGCGGTCACTCCGTGCATGCGTACACCGACATGAACACATCTGCAAGTGGTGGCTAGGACCTACGCAACCATACCCAGCGTGAATCAGCGCTTTCAGAAGGAACAAGGAAGGAAGTTGGATCTGAAGCAAAGCAACCCCAATTTAGCTCTTCCCCTGCTGTTCAATGAACAGTATGGAGAACACTGAAAGGTGGGACGCTGGAAGACATGTCTGTATCTGATGAGCAGTGTTGATTAAACGGCAGTGTGGAGGTTTAAAGTGGAATACGTTCTGTCCAGCTCTCTCTCCGCCTCTCCTTGATACACGGACTCTTGGTGTATTGATCCATAGGGGTCGGGCTTCTTTATTTGAGTTTGATGAGAGCAACATTGTCAACCCCACATTTATTGCCCAGTTCCCGGAGAGCATTCAGGTGCCAACCATGTAGTGTCCGACTGGAATGTGGGCCAGACTGGCGAAGAGTGGCAGGTACTGGAAGAGCAATCGAAGCAAAGAAACAAATGGTGACACAACACAACACAACCAAAGCCAAACAAACAAACAAACACACAATTTTAGCTTGAGGGTCTGTGAAATTTGACCGGGTTTATGGTCACTTGATGCTGACGGCCCACAAATCCCCAGATTTATTGACTTCACAACTTGTGGTGGTGGGATTGGAACTTTCGACCTTTGCCAGCCCAGTGCCATAATTGCTGCACTCCAGGACCTCCGACAAGGGCGTCGTTCCTCTGCGAGGTTATACAGTAAGTGTTGATGGGCTATTCAACTGTAGGGCACTTCACACCCTAGCCCAAACTTCCCCCCCCCCCCCCCCCACAATGTGACATCCTTGCAGCAGCTGTCGCTGGCTAGGCGATCGGGAATTTTTTTTGTAAATTATAAAATATTGAATAAAATGTGTCTCATTCCAGCTGTGTGTTTAGTGCTTGAAGCTTGTACTTGGCAATAGATTGCAGTGACCAACAATTACATTGCACTATAATGTAACGAGCAAACTTCCACCCTCCATAAACCTGAGCACATCTAAAACTCATCACCCCCTGTGCTCGCTGACCTCCATTGGCTCCCGGCTAAGCAACGCCTCGATTTCAAAATTCTCATCCCTTCATGCCTCGCCCCTCCCTATCTCTATAATCTCCTCCAGCCCTACAACCCTCTGAGATCTGAGCTCCTGCAATTCTGGCTCCTTGCGCTCCTCCGATTTCCATCACTCCGCCATCGGTGGCCGTGCCTTCGGCTGTCTAAGCCCCAAGCTCAGGAACTCCCTCCCTAAACCTCTCCGACTCTCCACCTCTCCTCCTTTAAGATGCTCATTCAAACCTACCTCTTTGACCAAGCTTTTGGTCACCTGCCCCAATAACTCCTTTAGTGGCTCGCTGTCACATTTTGTCGTAACGCTCCTGTGAAGCTCCTTGAGATGTTTTCCTGGAAAGAAGAAAGCAAGCCTAGCATTTCTCATCATCATAGGCAGTCCCTCGAAACGAGGATGACTTGCTTCCACGCCAAAAAAAGATAAGTTCACAGGTGTTTCAATGAAGGACCTAATATTCCAGGTCCTGAACTACATGTTGAAGGGTGGAAGCTGCCTGTGCGTGGATTTTTTAACGTGGGGTGACCGTTGCACACCAGCCCCCACACGGGCTTGACAGAGCGAGGTCTTGGTCCAGTGGCAAGGGTTAACTAGGACGACTGGAGACCAGCTCTGCTGCACGGACCTAGTGCGCACACATATCGCAGTGTGGGCTGGGCCCGTGCTGCCCCTGGGCCCCTGGCCCCGAACTCGCCCCTCTCCTGGGCCCTGACCTCGCGGTCCTGCTGTATCTGCCCACGCTCCAATCACCGACTTGGGCCTTGATGATGTCACTCTTTGCTGCCGTCGCCCTCCTGCACCAGCTCACACAGCTTCCTGAAGTAGCCTCCACGCTGCTCCCGGGCTGCTCACCTCCGCTCCTGGTGTTCTCACGCAGGTCGGGGCCTCCACGCTGCATTTATATAGCGCCTTTCACAACCACCGGACGTCTCAAAGCGCTTTACAGCCAATGAAGTACTTTTGAAGCATAGTCACTGTTGTAATGTGGGAAACACGACAGCCAATTTGTGCACAGCAAGCTCCCACTAACAGCAATGTGATAATGACCAGATAATTTGTTTTTGTGATGTTGATTGAAGGATAAATATTGGCCCCAGGACACTGGGGATAACACCCATGCTCTTCTTTGAAATAGTGCCGTGGGATCTTTTACGTCCATCTGAGAGGGCAGACGGGGCCTTGGTTTAACGTCTCATCTGAAAGACGGATGGTACTATGTTAAAGGCGGGATATAAATGAAAGTTGTTGTTGTTGTTGAGATCCAACTCCAGCTCTGACAAGTCTTTCACGCTCGCAGTCGGAGGAGCTTTGACCTTTGCCCGAAAGTGGTATTGAGTTGGACAAGTGAAGGTTTGAGTGCGGTTGATTGGGTTTAAAGGTCACTGGTTTGGCAAGCTACTCATTGAGTTTTTTTATTTACAGGTTGTATAACTTGTCTTTTTATTGGGGAGCCTGGCAGGTCACGGTCCGGGCTGTGATGCCGGTTCTGTCTGTCTCTCAGCTGCTGAGACCAGGCGTCTTTGGCCTCCAGCCGTTCCGTTTAAAGCCCAGTAACCAGGCTTTTGCTCTTCCTTGGCTAACACTGAAGTACTTTGTACAGGGTGTACTGCATCTGGTGCGAGGCATGAGCATTCCTGCACAGTAAACGTTTGAGTCGTGCAAAAACCCGACGTCTCTCGGGTTTCACTGCTCGGGGGCAGGAGAGGTTCTGCTTGTGTTCAAGGGTTGGCCACGAGGGTTTTCGTAAAGCGCAGTGGTGCGGGAATTTCTTCTGCACAGCTGCATTGTATGCATCTGTCCGCTTTGAGATTTTTGCCGTCGCTGAATGGTGGGTGTGTGAAATTTCTCTTTGACACTTTGAACTGCGGAGGGCGAAGAGAGCAGTATAATTATAGATTGCCCTTCCAAACCTTGGCTGTCTGAGAAAGCCTTTTGCCATTAAGGTCATTTAGGTGTGAACAATTTCGGGGATGTTGCAATTGGTCTCCGAATGCTGTGATCAGTTCTGTTTGCCATATTCTAAAAAGGCTATAGACGCACTGGAGAAAGTGCAAAAAAGATTTACGAGAATGATACCAGAGCTGAGCGGTTATACCCATCAGGAAAGATTGAACAGGCCGGGACTCTTTTCTCTGGAAAAAATGACTGAGATGACCTGATAGAGGTCATCAAGATTATGAAAAGCTTTGCTAGGATCGATGTAGAGAAGATGTTTTCACTTGCGGGCAAGACCAGAACTAGGGGCAAATATAAGACAGACACCAATAAATCCAATAGGGAATTCAGGAGAAACTTAGAATGTGGAACTCACTACCACAGGGAGCAGTTGAGGCGACTAGCTATAGATGCATTTCATCATCATCATAGGCAGTCCCTCGAATGAGGGTGACTTGCTTCCACACCAAAGGGGATGAGTTCACAGATGTTTCAATGAAGGATCCGATATTCCAGTCCTGAACTCCAGGGGTGGAAGATGCCTGTGTGTGGATTTTTTTAACGTGGGGTGGCCGTTGCACACCAGCCACCACACGGGCTTGACAGAGCTAGGTCTTTATCCAGTGGCAAGGGTAAACCGGACGACTGGAGACCTGCTCTGTTGCATGGACCAAGTGCGCACACCTATCGCAGTGTGGGCTGGGCCCGTGCTGCCCCTGGGCCCTCGACTCTTCTGGGCTCCGTACCCTCATTCACCGCACCTCTGCCCACGATCTCTCCTCACTCCTCCGCCACGAAGCTGGATAAACACGTGAGGGAGAAAGGAATAGAAGGTTATGTTGATGGGGTGAGATGAAGAGGGGTGGGAGGAGGCTCGTGTGGAGCATAAACACCGGCACGGAACTGTTGGGCCGAATGGCCTGTTTCCGTGCTGTAAATACTTTGTAATCCCTGAGCTATGGAAGGGAGGGAGAAAATATCAGCCAGAATTCCTGCTTCTGCTCACTATTTAGCGTGTATTTTTTTCATTTATTGGTGATCAAAATATTGGAGAGGGTGGGGAACTGAGGAGCAAGGCTGTGTGATTGACCAGTCAAGCATCATCCAATTGGCTGAAGAAGAGTCGGTTCACTTTCCAATTGGCGTTTGAAGGCCGTGGGCTGCGAGGATGGATATGTAAGGTGGCCAATGGCAGGGGGGGGAAATGGGGCGGTTAGGAGTGGGAGGTCATGTGATAAAACCTCCAGGAATGTGACCAACCAGATTTGGCGACCCTGTTGTGGCTGTTGACTAGAGGTGGGCTGGAGCTTGACAGTGGGCCCCCGCATGGCCAACTCTCGCTGTCTAGGACATGTTGGTGCCTGGAGGACTGGGGGCACCTGTAAACCCACACCCCAGTGTTACGAGGAGATGCGGGGAGTAGTGTGTGTGAGTGTGTAGAAAAAAACATTTGTGCGTGCAGTTTTACTTCTCTCACTATCTCTCGACTGACTCCAAAGAGCTCTGAATAAATCTCGCACCCCTCTGATTGCAGCAGGGTGTCAGCTGTTTCTATCTGACTACACCGAGCCAACACTGTTGCCGTGGCAACTGCTTAGTAGGCTGTTGTCAGCTGTCGCCATAATTGTGCTTTCTAGCCCAACCCTTTTCTGTGAGAACTCAACAGCGCCTGTAGCAACTCTTTTGCAAACCCGAGCTTGCTCTGAAAAGGAATTTTTCTGAAGGGCATTTTCTGTTTTGTTTTGTTCTGTTTCTGGTCAAGAGTGAATAAAGCGAGGCTTTGTCTGATCGCCAAGCGTGTGTTTTTATTTTGCGCTGTGTCGGTGTCTGATTTGTTTTGCGCATGTCGCTACAAATACTCCCGCAGAGACTTCTCATCAAAGGGTGAAGCTTCATGCCACAAGGTGTGGCCCCGAACCCGTGGCATTGGAACCGGGAAGGGGTCGTCAACGTCGGAACAGAAATTTCAATTTCAAAATTCTCATCCTTGTGTTTAAATCCCTCCATGGCCCTCGCCCCTCCCTATCTCTGTAATCTCCTCCAGCCCCACAACCCCCCCGAGTTGTCTGCACTCCTCCAATTCTGCCCTCTTGAGTATCCCTGATTATAATCGCTCAACCATCGGTGGCCGTACCTTCTGTTGCCTGGGCCCCAAGCTCTGGAACTCCCTGCCTAAACCTCTCCACCTCTCTTTCCTCCTTCAAGACGCTCCTTAAAACCTACTTCTCTGATCAAGCTTTTGGTCACCTGCCCTAATTTCTTCTTGTGTGGCTCGGTGTCAAATTTATTTGTTTTGTCTTATAACACTGCTGTGAAGCACCTTGGGATGTTTTACTACGTTAATGGTGCTATATAAATACCAGTTGTTGTTGTAGAACTGGCCAACCAGCCCCTCGAGCCTATTCTGTCATTCAATTGATCATGGCTGGTTTGTATCTTGACTCTCATCTACCCGCCTATGGCAAATCATTGGGGTGTTTTGTTAAAAGAAAAATAGTGTGTTTTTTCCATTTTCTCTTAACTTTTTCATTCTAAAATTATTGGAGATGGGGACGGTGTAGGGAAAGGCCGTTTAACCGGGTGTTGATTCTGCAATAGCATTTCTTCCTAAACTTCACACAAACTGGGGAGGGTTGCATTTTCCTGCAGTATGCATTCCTCCGTCCGCCCCCAAACCAATTTTCTTCCCTTCTCTTTTGAAGGTGATGATGACCTTTCAGTTCCACAGGCAGACCAGGCACCTTCCAGTTCCTCACTCAAGTCGCCTACGTTTATGTGTGACCCTTGACCTCGAGTGTCTGTGCACTCTTTGGCCAAGCCTGATCCGGTTCACTTCTGAGTTTGATGCACAGACAATTCCAACAGAGCGTCTCTGGCTACCAATTGGGAGCAGGAGCCCTGCTAATCTCCCTCCGCCATACAACCTACGAACACGGAGGCCAATTCTCGTGTCCTCCACTTCACTCGTGGCTGAATTTGCCAGATGTACCCCAGACCGGGATCACTTCATGCTCAACTTAGTCAGCCATGGCTCAGTGGGTAGCACATTTGTCTGAGTCAGAAGGTTGTGGGTTCACGTCCCACTCCAGGGACTTGAGCACATAAATCTAGGCTGACACTTCAGTGCAGTGCTGAGCGAGTGCTGCACTGTCGGAGGTGCCGTCTTTTGGTTGAAACGTTAAACCGTGGCCCCATCTGCTCTCTCGGGTGGATTATAAAAGATCCTACGGCACTATTTCGAAGAAGAGCAGGGGAGTTCTCCCCAGTCTCCTGACCAATATTTATCCCTCAATCAACATAACAAAAAACAGATTATCTGGTCATTATCACATTGCTGTGTGTGGGAGCTTGCTGTGCGCAAATTGGCTGCTCCGTTTCCCACATTAAAACAGCGACGACACTCCAAAAAGTACTTCATTTGATGTAAAGTGCTTTGAGATGTCCGGTGGTCGTGAACGGCGCTATATAAATCCAAGTCTTTCAATATCAAGCTGCGTGTGCCTTCACCCACTGAGCCAGCACAGGAACTGGGACAGAATTTTGGATAACTTTACAATGAAATGTTTATAAAAAAAAAAAAACCACTTGCATATTCTGTGCCAGTCTTGTTTTTCAATGTTTGGCCCGTGGCAATATTCTTGACGGGTACCTGTTTTCCGGGTGTGTCTGACGCCCACTTGTACCAGCACCCTGTTTGTTTCCTGGTGAAGCCGAGCGCCAGGGTTTGGGGCGTGACTGATCAGGAGCGGTTAAAATTAGCTTCGGGTGACTCACTTTTGTCCTCCTTCAAATATTTTCTTGAGCAGGCTTCAATTATTTGCCTTTTACACCAGGCCCGGTGTGTAACTAAGCCACGCAAACCAGGGAGGCCCCGTCTCTTGCTCCTGTTCTGTGCCTGATCTCAGCAATTGGCGGGTAAAGAAAGACAGACTTGCATTTATATAGCGCCTTTCACGACCACCGAACGTCCCAAAGCGCTTTACAGCCAATGAAGTACTTTTTGGAGTGTAGTCACTGTTGTAATGTAGGAAATGCAGCAGCCATTTTGCGCACAGCAAGCTCCCACAAACAGCAATGTGATAATAACCAGATAATCTCTCTCTTGTTAAGTTGATTGAGGGATAAATATTGGACAGGACACCGGGGAGAACTCCTCTGCTCGTCTTCGAAAATAGTGCCAATAGAATCTGCTCGCAGGAGTGTTCAGCATTGTTTGAGTTGCCGAGATGTGTTTCAACAGGATTGTGCTGTAGGTGCAAACACGTGAGGTGAATGCTCGTTGTCTGCCGGTGATCACATTCCTGGAATAGTCCTAATTACTTCAGCATGCGCTCTAGTTTAAATTTTGACGGTGGCTGACTAAGCTCCCGTGGCATTGCTCTCCGATAGTCTGGGAACTGGAGCACAGTTGTGGCATTTAGCTGCTTGTCTGGCCTGTCCCTTTAAGGCCGCTGCTCGGGTACTGCTTGCAGGGGGAATTGGTTTTTAGTGGGCCCCAAGGTCAATTCTTGCACGATTCTCTAGACTGGTTCCTCTTGTATCACAAGCTCTCCGGGTTAGAACAACGGGAAATGGCTTCTTATCTCTCTTTTTCTCAAGATGGTGTAATGTGATCCGAGTGTGTAATTTGATCTGAAGCCAGTGCCGGCGACTAATGCGGGACTCCAGAAGAGCGAGCAGCTCGAGTGGCCGTTGTTCACTGCGAACCTGGATTGCCAGCAAGCTATTCAACCATGATGAGCTCGATGACCAACCGCATTGGTCAGTGAATCGCTGTCGGGCAGGTTGTTTTTTGTATCTTCCCACTCTTCATAAAGAGAGAATGACTTACATTTCAATAGCGCCTTTCACAAGCACCGGACTTCAGTGCTTTACAGCCAATGAAGTACTTTTGAAGTGTAGTCGCTGTTGTAATGTGGGAAACGCAGCAGCCAATTTGCGCACAGCAAGCTCCCACAAACAGCAATGTGATAATGACCAGATCATCTGTTTTAGTGATGTCGATTGAGGGATAAATATTGGCCCCAGGACACTGGGGTGAACTCCCCTGCTCTTCTTCAAAATAGTGCCATGGGATCGTTTACATCCACCCGAGGGGGCAGACAGGGCCTCAGTTGAACGGCTCATCTGAATGACGGCACCTCTGACAGTGCAGCACTCCCTCAGCACTGCACTGGGAGTCTCTGGAGTGGGACTTGAACCCACAACCTTCTGACTCAAGAGGCGAGTGTGCTACCAACTGAGCCACAGCTGACACGAGTCGGCTGACACGAGTCTGCCAACACTTGCTGGCTGGGCCAGGGTGGCAGAAGGCTGCTGATGAGCTAGAACCCAGTGAAGGGTTACTGCCATCAGGAGTGGATTTGGGAGGAAGGAATATTAAAGGTTTGGAGTTTTAATGTTTGTTGCATGTGACTGTTGAGGAAGTAATCGTCACAGAGCTCTAATGGGATTCGTTGGCACTATAGATAAGTGATGAGCATTGTGTCCAATTCTGGGCACCGCACTTTAGGAAGGATGTGAAGGCCTTGGAGAGGATGCAGAAAAGATTTACGAGAATGGTTCCAGGGATGAGGGACTTCAGTTACGTGGATAGACTGGAGAAGCTAGGGTTGTTCTCCTTAGAGCAGAGAAGTTTGAGAGGAGATTTGATCGAGGTGTTCAAAATCATGAGGCGTCTGGACAGAGTAGATAGAGAGAAACTGTTCCCATTGGTGGAAGGGTCAAGAACCAGAGGACACAGATTTAAGGCGATTGGCAGAAGAACCAAAGGCGACATGAGGAAAAACTTTTTTACGCAGCGAGTGGTTCGGATCTGGAATGCACGGCCTGAGAGGGTGGTGGAGGCAGACTCAATCGTGGCTTTCAAAAGGGAGTTGGATAAATACCTGAAGGAAAAAAAACTGCAGGGCTACGGGGAAAAGGCGGGGGAGTGGGACTGGTTGAAGTGCTCTTGCAGAGCCGGCACGGGCTCGACGGGCCGAATGGCCGCCTTCTGTGCTGTAACCATTCTATGATCCTCTGATGTCTTTGAATATAGTGCAGTGTGCTGATAAGTCAATCTGAAGATGTCCCTTTATGTAGCACCATCTTGTGTCTCAAAGCACATCCCGTGCATTCGATAAACTTTGAGGTCCAAAAACCTCAAAGTGGGCAAATGTGGCAGCCATTTTGTGAAGGGCAGCATTCCGCAACCGACGACAAGATGGATGCCAGCAATGTTGGCTACGACTCTGGTCAACACCTGGGGCCTTGGCTGAACCTCCCATCCGTCCGAAGGATGCACTTGTGGAAATGCAGCACTCCTGCAGCATCCGACTGGAGTCTTGGGCTTGGGTTACATACTCACTCAAAGTTGCGGAGTCGGGATTGAGCCCACAACTATCTGGCTGTGGGGTGCGAGTGCTTCCAAGTGAGCCACAGCTCGTCCTACTCGGAATTGCACGTTGCCCGTGACCACCTCGTCCCAAATGGTCTGTTTTTATTCGGTCTTTTTTGAGTGGCTAACAAAGAGCGTTGATGCAGCGAGCCTGTGTGACGCTGAAGCAGAGTTGCTAAAGCACTTTGCACAATGTGGAACCTCTAATTATAAACCTCTTAACTGCTAAGCTGCACTCTGCCACATGCTGCGCTTCTAAGCGCATAAATAGTGCATAGTTTATGGATTTTGTGTGCATTTTTGCCAGGGAATGGAATATTTTCTCACTTGTCACACGGAGTGTTGGTACCAAGTACTCGGTCAATCAACCATCCAGAGCGAGACTCTCCACTCTTACTGCTGCAACGTATCAGAAGATTATCCTCTCAATGTTTTCACTGTTCTTTTTCCCTCTGCACCCTTGACGGCATTTGATATTCTAGTTACACTGTCCATTGGATTGGCTCCAAGATCCATTATCTCATTGCTGTTGTAATTAGTACAAATAACAGCCAACAAACCCCAGGTTGGGTGATGATCAATATAATGAGCAGAAACATCCTAACCAACAATCGCAAAATCAATGTGATTCTGGAGTCACAAGCAAGATTCCTCTCTACTGAACAGCCAGTAGCTTTAAGCTCTGAACAATGTCCACTAAGACTGGGTTGAGACAGTCTGACCTAATTTCTACATAAGACCTTTATAACTATAAGCATGATGGGCTGGCCTTGGTGAAAGAAAGAAAGACTTGCATTTATACAGCGCCTTTCACGACCCAAAGCGCTTTACGGCCAATGCAGTGCTTTTTGGAGTGTAGTCACTGTTGCAATGTGGGAAACGCAGCAGCCAATTTGCGCACAGCAAGCTCCCACAAACAGCAATGTGATAATGACCAGACAATCTGTTTTTGTTATGTTGATTGAGGGATAAGTATTGGCCAGGACGCCGGGGATAACTCCCCTGCTCTTCGAAATAGTGCCATGGGATCTTTCACATCCACCTGAGAGGGCAGACGGGGCCTCGATTTAACGTCTCATCCGAAAGACGGCGCCTCCGACAGTGCAGTACGCCCTCAGCACTGCACTGGAGAGTCGGCCTAGATTTTTGTGCTCCGGTTCCTTCAACAGAGAGAACGGCAGGGTCTTAACCTGCTCCACACACACAGTCAATAACTCGCAGATTAATGGGATCTTATTCATATTCCTTGCTGATGAGATTTTGGCAACTGGCTCCCCAATGTTTATACTGTTAATCAAGTTCCCAGAGAATGACGGCAGACTTTTCGACCTCGGTGAAATGACAAACTGAATTTACCAGCCATGGCTCACCTCTGAGTCAGAAGGTTGTGGGTTCAAGTCCCACTCCAGAGACTTCAGCACATAATTTCGGTTGCACTACTTGGGGAGTGCTGCACTGTCGGAGGTATCGTCTTTCAGATGAGGTTTTAAACCGATGTCCTGTCTGCCCTCTCTGGTGGACGTAAAAGATCCCACAGCACTACTCGAAGCATTGGTCTCTTGGCCAATATCTATCCCTGAACCAACAACGCTCAAACAGATTGATTAGTTGCCTGTTTGTGGGAGCTTGCTGTGCGCAGATTGGTTGCCACGTTTCCTGCATTACAACAGTGACTACACTTCAAAAGTAATTAAATGGCTGTAAAGGGCTTTGAGATGTCCTGAGGGCATGCAAAGAGCTATATAAACACCAAAAAGAAAGACTTGCATTTATATAGCGTCTTTCACGACCACCGGACGTCCCAAAGTGCTTACAGCCAATGAAGCACTTTTGAAGTGTAGTCAGTGTCGTGATGTCTTTCTTTACCAGTAGCTGGCTGATGGACGCTGGACTCCCAGAATCCAAATTGACGGAAGCCGATAACTGATCTCAAACTTGCAGTTTAAAAAAAAATACAGGAATGAGCCCTTGTCTGCTCTGAGGCAGCTTACCAGCGCAATGGTCTAGCTAACGCAAGGAGCCTCTCTGGCTTTGGGCTAGGGAGCGGGTGGGGCTGAAATCAGCTCGTGTTCCCACTCCCAATCCCTATCCCATGAGGCCTGCTGAAAAAATGCAGAGCTTGGGGGTCGAAATTCGGTACCGCCAATTTTGAGGCGGTGATTTTACCGCCGGGCGATAATTACTACCTCTAAGATTGCAAAATTCAAAAATTTCAGTGACCCACACCCACATTTTCCCACTGTTGTCATTAAATAAATCTAAGCTTAAAAAAAAAAAAATTTAACTTAACAACTTACGTTGCTCACCGGACGCTACTGCCCCGAGATCCCCGATGTACCGACATCTCTTCCAGTCAGGAACAGCGCCTGCCGGTAAAGCGGGCGATCTAACTGAAGTTTGCCGCTGCGGCGCTCGATGACGTCACCACGTGGGTGGTGGTAGAGGCGCAGCAGTACCTCTTGGCACCGCCCCTCAACGTCCAGCTAAAGTTTTCAGGTGGCGAGGACACCGCTGCACTGTGTCGGTAAGTCCTTAGCTGCCCGATAGTCGCCCCCCTCCGGCGCTAATGGTGGGCGTAAAAAAAAAAAAAGAATTTCGACCCCTAATGTCCTCTGGAAGAGCACTTGGGTTCACAGGATGTTACACAGTACAACATCAGAAGAAATTGGGTGAAAACCGAATTGTGCTTGGCCCGTGATGGACCTCCGTGCTGGAATAGTTTGTTGCTGCACACTGCCTGGCTTTTTGGGAGCAAGGTATCATACATTGGAACTATACTCCAGCGATTGGTTGGTGCCTTCGCGAGAGAGAAAGAGAGGGAGGGAGGAGGAAAAAAAAACAGATGATTGAAGTTTCAAACTGGAGTTTAGACGAGTAAGAGCCGATCTCCTTGACACATATAAGATTTTGAGGGGGATTGACCGGGTAGATGCCGAGTGGCCAGGGGTCACAGTCTCATAAGGGGTCGGCCATTTAGGACTGAGATGAGGAGGAATTTCTTCACTCAGAGGGTGGTGAATCTTTAGAATTCCCTATGATCTTATTAAATGGCAGAGCAGGCTAGAGGGGCCGAATATCTTACCCTTGTTCCTATTTCTTATGATTGAGACATGTGTTAACTCAAAATAGTTGGAGGTCTTGGGGCACTCAAATATTTGTTGCGTGTTTTATTAATCTGACCAGCAGCGCTGTCTGAAGGTCTATTTTTAGCATGATGATTTTGGAGGAAAAGTCGCACTGAAGCCGATTGACTTCAATGTTGTTTGATGATAATTCATCCCTCTATTGCCCACTGCTCTATATTGTATGCCTCAGGATGCTCTCTTCAGACCCATACGGATAGAACCTGTGACACCACGAACATTATTCCTTATCGTATCCCTCAAAGCACTTTACGCAGAATAAGTTCATTTTGAAATGCAGTCACTTCACCGCGGCAGCCATTTTGCAAACAGCACGGTCCCACAAGAAGAAAGGAATGAATGAATAACTTATTTTTTATGCTTGTTGTCGGAGGGTGTAATGTATGCACCTGTGAGGATGCTCACCGGTTTGCAGCCCCTCTTCCACTATTTGAAGGGGCTGCTCCTCAAATTCTGGTTGCACTTCAGTCCCACGCTCCTGATCTTTGGGCACCCTGTGCGGAGGAGAGCGGGTAGGTCCGAGGGCCTCCTCGTAGGACTGCTCCTGGGCACGGCCAAGGGGCCATCATCCGGTCCCGGCAGCGGCCGGTCGAGGGGGTCGTTCAGCCCGACTGCCTGCCTCTCTTCCGCGGTTACATCCGAGCCAGGGTGTCCTTGGAGATGGAGCACGCAGTGTCCACCGGTATGCTTGCGGCCTTCCGTGGGAGGTGGGCACCGGAGGGATTGGAGTGCATCATCACCCCCGGCAACCAAATTTTTATTTACCGTTTAAAGTTTCATCCAAAAGTTTTATTAATTTGTTGGTTCTCGTGCCCCATTTAATAAGGAGGCACTTGATTTAAAAGTTTTACACAAAATAGTTGTAGAGCTGTTGCATTGGGAGTGGCTTAGCCAATCACGTGATATTCACAAGACTCAATAAAACCCCAGCCAGTTGGGTTCGGGGGATCCGCGATGAGGCAAGTGGTTGTGAGCCCGGTGGATGAATTGGTAATGTGTCATGTGATTGTTAAACCTTTGCTAATAAACCAACGAGTTCTTAATAGCAATGTGTTGCTATGGATTCTTAAGCAAAGAACCCATGATGCAGATACATTGCAGAGGGAAACATTAGCTAGGACTAAGCGATCTACCTGCTCTTTCTTTGAATAGTTCCATGGGATCCTTTGAGTCCATCCACGCAAAGCGAGTGACTGTGCCTGGGTTTAACCCGGCATCATGGGCAGTGTAACACTGCACTGAAGTGTCGGCCGAGAGTGAGGTCGGAACCAACAACCTCCTTTTTTAAAAAAAAATTTATTTAAAAAAAAATGTTTTTTTAATCTTGGAATGTGGGCATCACTGGCAAGGTTGGCATTTATTGCCCATCCCTGCTTTGTCCTGGGACGATAGTGGTGGGTCTTGAACCGCTGCAGTCCGTGTGGTGAATGTACTCCCACAGTGCTGTTACGGGAGGTGGGGGAGTTCCAGGATTTTGATCCAGCGACGATGAAGGAACGTCTGGATGCTGTGTGACTGGGAGGGGAACGTGGAGGTGGTGGTGTTCCCATGCGCCTGCTGCTGCCTTTGTCCTTCTAGGTGGTAAAGGTCGTGGGTTTGGGAGGTGCTGCCGATGGTGCTGACTCGGATGACAGTGCTATTGAGGTGAGCGGACACTGAAGTAGATGTATACATTTTTTTAAGAATGTCTGAACTTGACAGCACTGTCTCAGGTCTGGCCTTTTTTGAAAAGGTCACAGTGTCTGTTGTTGACTTTTTTGAAATGAGGTGGTATCTATTGCAAGTCAGCAAACATCAAATGAGTGAGCATTTCTTTGCTCCCCATGTCCTGCTTGGATTCGGTTGGGGGTGGGAAGGGACCATCCCTTAATAAATAAACCTGTACACTTTCACATTCCAAACTGGCCAATCTGCACAGGAAGTGAGAGAGGATGTTGAACTGATACTGGAACTGGATGGGCGGTGTAATGTATTTGCTTCATGGGTTCTTTGCTTAAGAATTCATAGCAACACATTGTCCCTTTCCTGCTTTCTCTCCATACCCCTTGATCCCCTTAGCTGTAAGGGTCATATCTAACTCCCTTTTAAATATATCCAATGAACTGGTATCAACAACTCTCTGCAGCAGGGAATTCCACAGGTTAATAACTCTCTGAGTGAAGAAGTTTCTCCTCCCCTCAGTCCTAAATGGCCTACCCCTTATCCTAAGGCTATGTCCCCTGGTTCTGGACTTCCCCAACATCGGGAACATTCTTCCTGCATCTAACCTGTCCAGTCCCATCAGAATCTTATACATTTCTATGAGATCCCTTCTCATCTTTCTAAACTCCAGTGAATTAAGTCCCAGTTGATCCAGTCTCTCCTCATGACAGTCCAGCCATCCCTGGAATCAGTCTGGTGACAGACAAGAAGGGAAAGGAGGTGGGGTAGCTCTGTTAATAAAGGATGATATCAGGGCAGTTGTGAGAGACGATATTGGCTCCAATGAACAAAATGTTGAATCATTGTGGGTGGAGATTAGAGATAGTAAGGGGGAAAAGTCACTGGTGGGCATAGTTTATAGGCCCCCAAATAATAACTTCATGGTGGGGCGGACAATAATCAAGGGAATAATGGAGGCATGTGAAAAAGGAACAGCAGTCATCATGGGAGATTTTAACCTACATATCGATTGGTCAAATCAAATCGCACGGGGTAGCCTTGAGGAGGAATTCATAGAATGCATACGGGATTGTTTCTTAGAACAGTATGTTACAGAACCTACAAGGGAGCAAGCTATCTTAGATCTGGTCCTGTGTAATGAGACAGGAATAATAAACGATCTCCCAGTAAACGATCCTCTTGGAATGAGTGATCACAGTATGGTTGAATTTGTAATACAGATTGAGAGTGAGGAAGTAGTGTCTCAAACGAGTGTACTGTGCTTAAACAAAGGGGACTACAGTGGGATGAGGGCAGAGTTGGCTAAAGTAGACTGGGAACACAGACTAAATGGTGACATAATTGAGGAACAGTGGAGGACTTTTAAGGAGCTCTTTCATAGTGCTCAACAAAAATATATTCCAGTGAAAAATAAGGGCGGTAAGAGAAGGGATAACCAGCCGTGGATAACCAAGGAAATAAAGGAGAGTATCAAATTAAAAAACAATGCGTATAAGGTGGCCAAGGTTAGTGGGAAACTAGGAGATTGGGAAAATTTTAAATGACAGCAAAGAATGACTAAGAAAGCAATAAAGAAAGGAAAGATAGATTACGAAAGTAAACTTGCGCAAAACATAAAAACAGATAGTAAAAGCTTTTATCGATTTTATATAAAATGGAAAAGAGTGACTAAAGTAAATGTTGGTCCCTTAGAAGATGAGAAGGGGGATTTAATAATGGGAAATGTAGAAATGGCTGAGACCGTAAACAATTATTTTGCTTTGGTCTTCACAGTGGAAGACACAAAAACAATGCTAAAAATTGCTGGTCACAGGAATGTGGGAAGGGAGGACCTTGAGATAATCACTATCACTTGGGGGGTAGTGCTGGACAGGCTAATGGGACTCAAGGTAGACAAGTCCCCTGGTCCGGATGAAATGCATCCCAGGGTATTAAAAGAGATGGCGGAAGTTATAGCAGATGCATTTGTTATAATCTACCAAAATTCTCTGGACTCTGGACTCTGGGGAGGTACCAGCGGATTGGAAAGCAGCTAATGTAACGCCTCTGTTTTTAAAAAAGGGGGCAGACAAAATGCAGTAACTATAGGCCGGTTAGTTTAACATCTGTAGTGGGGAAAATGCTTGAAGCTATCATTAAGGAAGAAATAACGGGACATCTAGATAGGGATAGTGCAATCAAGCAGACGCAACATGGATTCATGAAGGGGAAATCGTGTTTAACTAATTTACTGGCATTCTTTGAGGATATAACGAGCATGGTGGATAGAGGTGTACCGATGGATGTGGTGTATTTAGATTTCCAAAAGGCATTCGATAAGGTGCCACACAAAAGGTTACTGCAGAAGATAAAGGTACGCGGAGTCAGAGGAAATGTATGAGTATGGATCGAGAATTGGTTGGCTAACAGAAAGCAGAGAGTCGGGATAAATGGGTCCTTTTCGGGTTGGAAATCGGTGGTTAGTGGTGTGCCTCAGGGATCGGTGCTGGGAACTACAACTGTTTACAATATACATAGATGATCTGGAAGAGGGGACGGAGTGTAGTGTAACAAAATTTGCAGATGACACAAAGATTAGTGGGAAAGCGGGTTGTGTAGAGGACACAAAGAGGCTGCAAAGAGATTTAGATAGGTTAAGCGAATGGGCTAAGGTTTGGCAGATGGAATACAATGTCGGAAAATGTGAGGTCATCCACCTTGGGGGGGAAAAAAACACAGTAAAAGGGAATATTATTTGAATGGGGAGAAATTACAACATGCTGTGGTGCAGTGGGACCTGGGGGTATCCCAAAAAGTTTGTTTGCAGGTGCAGCAGGTAATCAGGAAGGCGAATGGAATGTTGGCCTTCATTGCGAAAGGGATGGAGTACAAAAGCAGGGAGGTCCTGTTGCAACTGTATAGGGTATTGGTGAGGCCGCACCTGGAGAACTGCGTGCAGTTTTGGTCACCTTACTTAAGGAAGGATATACTGGCTTTGGAGGGGGTACAGAGATGATTCACTAGGCTGATTCCGGAGATGAGGGGGTTACCTTATGATGATAGATTGAGTAGACTGGGTTCTTTACTCATTGGAGTTCAGAAGGATGAGGGGTGATCTTATAAAAACATTTAAAATAATGAAAGGGATAGACAAGATAGAGGCAGAGAGGTTGTTTCCACTGGTCGGGGAGACTAGAACTAGGGGGCACAGCCTCAAAATACGGGGGAGCCAATTTAAAACCGAGTTGAGAAGGAATTTCTTCTCCCAGAGGGTTGTGAATCTGTGGAATTCTCTGCCCAAGGAAGCAGTTGAGGCTAGCTCATTGAATGTATTCAAATCTCAGATAGATAGATTTTTAACCAATAAGGGAATTAAGGGTTAAGGGGAGCGGGCGGGTAAGTGGAGCTGAGTCCACGGCCAGATCAGCCATGATCTTGTTAAATGGCGGAGCAGGCTCGAGGGGCTCGATGGCCTACTCCTGTTCATAATTCTTATGTTCTTATGTTCCTGTCCTGTAGGTCCTGGAGTTCAGTTCCACAGGTCACCAGCACCCCTTGCAAACCCTGCCCAAACCATCTACCGCTATTCGCCATGGGGTCAAAAATTGTCCTGGCCAATATTTATCCCTCGGTCAACATCACACAAAAAATACAGATTATCTGGTCATTATTACATTGCTGTTTGTGGGAGCTTGCTGTCCGCAAATTGGCTGCCGCGTTTCCTACATTACAACAGTGACTACACTTCAAAAGTACTTCATTGGCTGTATAGTGCTTTGGGCCATCCGATGATCATGAAAGGCGCTGTATAAATGCAGGTCTTTCTTTGGGTGGTTGGGGAGAGCAACATATCAGCTGAACCCGATCATCCACACTTTCCAGCAAAGGCTTGCTGAACAACACTCTGAGGGAGAGCTGTCTGACTGTAGCAGGAGCTCGGGCAGCTTTGCTGCACCTTGAAACTTCAAGTGACAGGAGCTATTTGCTCAGCTCTTTTTTTTTTTGCTGTCATTTGGACAGTTGCCATGAGTCTGGAACTGGTGAGCAATCCTCTTTGCGAGGTTCCGCGAAGCTCTGTTGCTTTAGTGACTGGCTCGAGGAGGGGAGGCAGTGTGATCATTGGCTACCTGTTCAGGGATGGGTTTATGGCCTTGCAATTATCCACCCATCACCCCCTGTGCTCGCTGACCTACATTGGCTCCCGGTCCAGAAATTGTCTCGATTTCAAAAATTCTTGTCCTTCTTTTCAAATCCCTCCATGACCTCGCCCCTCCCTATCTCAGTAACCTCCTCCAGCCCCACTGCCCCCCTGAGATATCTGCGCTCCTCTAATTCTGCCCTCCTTGAGCATCCCTGATTATAACTGCTCAACCATCGGTGGCCGTGCCTTCTGTTGCCTAGGCCCTAAACTCCGGAATTCCCTCCCTAAACCTCTCCACCTCTCTACCTCTCTTTCCTCCTTAAAACGCTCCTCTTTGACCAAGCTTTTGTTCATCTGGCCTAATATCTCCTTATGTGGCTCAGCGTCAAATTTAGTTTGATGACGCTCCTCTGAAGTGCCTTAGGATCTTTTACTACGTTTAAAGATGCTATATAAGTGGTCCTCATCCTTGTCCTCCGTGATAGCCAATGCCTAATCGTTTGGCCAACTATTTTGACATTACCTGTTGTGATCTCGCCTTGTCACAATCGTAAAGGCGCGGATTTGACACCGGGTGAGTTAAGTAGTATTTCGCACGATTGTCCAGTAAAATACATGAGCCCCAAACCCAAACTGTGCATGACCACCACCCACTGCACCGCCCCCCCCACCCCCCGCAAGCCAAATGGTGCTGCTGTACCTGCATAGAAATACCCCATGTAGACGTGTACATCTACCATGGCATGGTGCAGTGCGACCTTGGCAACAGAAGGCACGGCCACCAATGGTTGAGCAATTATAATCAGGGATGCTCAAGAGGGTAGAATTAGAGGAGCGCAGACATCGCGGGGTGGGTGGCGGGGATTGTGGGGCTGGAGTAGGCTTCACGGCAAACGAGCCAAAGGTGGGCAGAGGAAACGTTACAAGGGCACCCTCAAAGCCTCCCTGGTAAAGTGCAACACCCCCACCGACACCTGGGAGTCCCTGGCCAAAGACCGCCCTAAGTGGAGGAAGTGCATCCGGGAGGGCGCTGAGCACCTCGAGTCTCGTCGCCGAGAGCATGCAGAAATCAAGTGCAGGCAGCGGAAGGAGCGTGCGGCAAACCTGTCCCACCCTCCCCTTTCCTCAACCACGATCTGTCTCACCTGTGACAGGGACTGTGGTTCTCGTATTGGACTGTTCAGCCACTTAAGGTCTCATTTTACGAGTGGAAACAAGTCTTCCTCGATTCCGAGGGACTGCCGATGATGATGATGATGGTGCAATGTTACTGTAAGTTTGCAGTTTGATTTGGAGGGATTTCATTCATCAGCCCGCCACATTGCCATGATCACTTGTCTGTCGTTGGGGCTGCAGACCTATGCGAATCAAGTGCTGAAGATCTTTTGTCAGTAACGCATCACGTCCCCGGCTGATACTCGAGGCGGGTTTGAGCTTTCAGTCACTGAGTTGGTTTGAACTTGCCCCTCCAGAATATCAACCCCACTGTTTTAGCGTGGAACAGGCAGACGGTTAAGCGTCCTGTCCAAAGAATGTGCCGTCTAATGATGTAGCGCTGCACTGGAGGATCAGCCTGGATTTTGGTTCCAGTCAGAGTGGGGGGCTCGGACCCTTCTGACTCTGAGGCAAGCTGACGCTCCTCGTTTTCAACGATGTACAAAATAAAGATCGTCGCAATACCTTGTGCCAACAGGAATTGCTCTTTCCTCCATCTGTTGCTCCCGTTCAGATGTACGGACCACTGGCGTTGATTCGCCCACTCCTGTGGGGGAAGGATTACCGAGCATTGGCATTTCAATGTGGGGTGTTGTTCATTGTCAACTGAAACAAGCTGCCTATCTTTTTACCCTTGTGTTCTTCCTCCCATCCCCCCCCACCCCCACCCCAGCCAATCTCCGTGCGCAAATTGGCTGCTGCGTTTCCCACATTACAACAGTGACTACACTTCAAAAGTACGTCATTGGTTGTAATGTGCTTTGAGATGTCTGCTGGTTGTCAAAGACGCTATATAAATGCAAGTCTCGCCCTCTCTCGCCTCCCCGCTCTCTCGCCTCCTTGCTCGCTCGCTCTCTTTTCCCCCCCCCCCCCCCCATGAATGTACTGATTTCCCCAAACTGCTGGGGCAGCTGAGCACTGCCTCTGCTGACTCTTGATGCGGCCTTTGGTGAGCGTGAGCACACTAGTCAATTGATGATGGGGGTGGTATTGCCATCAACAGTCGAGTCTAATCATGTGTGTGCATGTACTCTGGCAGTGATGAAGAAATAATGATCAAGTGTGGGACTGCTGCCTCGTTTCTTGGATTCTTTTTATCCTCCCTAGCCTAGGGACTTTGAAGCCAACCGTTCGCTGCGGCTTAGCTCCACAATTGTCGGGCAGCAAGGGATTCGTGGTCTGTGTGGCCCAGTACTACCATTGGGCACTCGCCAACTGAGCCACCAGAGTGCCCTGGCTGGAAGTTTTGAGTGGTGTCTTGAATTTAGTGTGTGAAGATGTGCAGTCATTTTGAGTGTGTGTGCACTGTTGGTGTGACCCAACTTTTTTTTTTTTATTCGTTCCTGGGATGTGGGCGTCGCTGGCAAGGCCAGCATTTATTGCCCATCCTTAATTGCCCCTTGAGAAGGTGGTGGTGAGCTGCCTTCTTGAACCGCTGCAGTCCGTGTGGTGAAGGTGCTCCCACAGTGCTGTTAGTAAGGGAGTTCCAGGATTGTGACCCAGCGACGATGAAGGAACAGCAATATATTTTCAAGTCGGGATGGTGTGTGACTTGGAGGGGAACATTGAGGTAATTATGTTCCCATGCGCCTGCTGCCCTCGTCCTTCCAGGTGGTAGAGGTCACGGGTTTGGGAGGTGCTGCCGAAGAAGCCTTGGCGAGTTGCTGCAGTGCATCTTGTAGATGGTACACACTGCAGCCACGGTGCGCCGGTGGTGGAGGGAGTGAATGTTGAAGATGGTGGATGGGGTGCCAATCAGGCGGCCTGCTTTGTCCTGGATGGTGTCGAACCACTTGAGTGTTGTTGGAACTGCACTCCTCCAGGCAAGTGGAGAGTATTCCATCACACTCCTGACTTGTGCCTTATAGATGGTGGAAAGGCTTTGTGGAGTCACTGCGTAAATCCCATAAATTCAGCCCCTAAAACAGATTATCTGGTCATTATCACATTGCTGTTTGTGGGAGCTTGTTGAGTGCAAAATTGGCTGCTGCGTTTCCCTCATTACAACAGTGACTACACTCCAGGGATACTTCATTGGCTGTAAAGCGCTTTGAGATGCCCGGTGATCGTGAAAGGCGCAATATAAATCCAATTCTTTCCATTGTATAATGCAGAGATCCGACTGTACACGATCGAGTGAGGTGTGGCTCGCTGAGCTTAGCTGATGTGAACTAACTTCAACTAACAGCTGATTCATGGACCCACATCCTGGAGGCTCGATAATGCCATTGGTTTTAAAAGAAAGACTTACATTTCTATAGCGTCTTTCAGCAACAGCAACAACTCTTTCACAACCTCAGGACGTCCCAAAGCGCTTTACGGCCAATTAAGTACCTTTTGGAGTGTAGTCACTGTTGTAATGTGGGAAACGCGGCAGTCAAATTGAGCACAGCAAGCTCCCAGGAGCAACAATGAGATATTGACTAGATCATCTGTTTTAGTGGTGTTGGTTGAGTAATAAATATTGGCCAGGACTATGGGGAGCACTCACCCCTGCTCTTCATTTAAAATAGTGCCATGCGATCTTTTATCTTCACCTGAGTGGGCAGACGGGGCCTGGGTGGAAAATCTCATCCGAAAGACGGCCCCTCCGACGGTGTGCCGCTCCCTCAGTCTCGCCCCTCCGACAGTGTGCCGCTCCCTCAGTCCCGCCCCTCCGACGGTGTGCCGCTCCCTCAGTCCCGCCCCTCCGACCTGGGAGTGTCTGCCTGGATTGTGGGCTCAAGTCTCTGGAGAGGGACTTGGAACCACGATTCTAAAAAGATTGTTGTGTCCAAGCCTTTGTCTCGGTGTGTACTCTGGAGTCTCTGGGGGTGGGGTGGCACATACAAAGTTTAAACACACATGCCAACCGTCAGTATTTGACCCTGATGGTCAACACTTGTGGTGCCTGATCGCTCGTTTGATTTTAAAAATCGATACAACCAGGCCCGACTCGCTACTTTCGGCACCCCTTGCCTAATCGACCGTAGAAGTCCTATTCTCCTCTTGGCTAATAACTGGGATTGCTGCCTGCGTCCGTTGTCCGAGGGAACTGCCTCCAACCCCTCCCCAACACATACACCACCAATGTTGCGTCTTCAATATGTGGATTTGCGCTTTGGGATTTCTGTGCTTATTTTTCCATCTCCATTACAAGCGAAGGAATGTTGTGTATACCCACAGCCCGGGCCTGTGCAGCTACTTGTTTTCACACGTCTGGGTTGTTCTTGACTTGTCAGCTTTTATTTCTGGGGCCCGTGTCGACTTTCGCTGAGTTTTCTAGGTTGGTGTGTTACAGTTTAACCCCATGCTCCCACTCAAAGTGTGTGTAACTTCAGTTTCCGATACAGATGGGTCACAGTGCTCCTGATTTTTAGGGTTTATGAGGCAACAATCTGCCCTTTGCGAGCCTCCAAGCCCTCATAACTCCGATTAAAGCGATAGGGGGGGTGCAAGTAAAATGACAGGGGGTTGAAGTTGGACATGATTAGCACGTCCCGCCTGTTGACTTGAATAAACTCATCAGGCTTGTGATACAACAGGCGGCAATTGCAATCCCACCTGTTTTGCGCCCTGCCCATGTCCCAATTTGTGTGTCCGCTGTGGCTTAGTGGGTAGCACCTTCGTCTGAGTCAGAAAGTTGTGGGTTCAAGTCCCACTCCAGGGACTTGAGCACACAAATCTAGGCTGACACTCCAGTGCAGTGCTGAGGGAGTGCTGCACCGTCGGAGGTGCCGTCTTTTAGATGAGACGTTAAACCGAGGCCCCGTCTGCCCCCTCGGGTGGATGTAAAAGATCCCATGGCACTACTTTGAAGAAGAGCAGGGGAGTTATCCCTGGCATCCTAGCCAATAGCCCTCCATCAACAGTATTGAAAAAAAAACACAGATGATCTGGTCATTATCACATTGCTGTATGTGGGAGCTTGCTGTGCGCAAATTGGCTGTTGTGTTTCCTACATTGCAACAGTGACTACTCTCAAAGTATTTAATTGGCTGTAAAGCGCGTTGGGATAACCTGAGGTTGTGAAAGGCGCTATATAAATGTAATCTTTTTCAGATTCAACCTTTCCCCCCCCCCCCCCGCCCCCACCCCTTCCAATGGGGATGGGGGGGAAATCTGCATGTAACCCCAGGGTAGCAGGATGGGCACCAATGGATTGATGGTATTTTGTGCAGATGAGCGAGGGAGAGCTGCGTTCCACTAATGCAAAAGCCCTAAAAGAAAAAACAACTGTCGGGCCTTTTTTCCGTTGTGTCCAGATGCAGGCGGCTTCTGGTGCAGTGAGTCGCGGCTGCAGACACATCAGCTTGATGAGTATTGAGGCAGCTCCTTGCACCCGAGACCCCGCGTGCAGACTTTTTTTTTAATCGCAAAGCTATCGGGAAGGTGAAATGAGTTCTGTTTTTTTTGAACTTCCAAGAAAGATATGGCATTACCAAGCCATTTCCTTTCATTTTTGTTGATAATGCTATTGTGTAGAGCCATGGCGGCAAATTTGCACACAGCAAAATCCCATCCGCAGCCAATGAGGTGAGCAGCCCGTTGATCTATTTTTGGCTGCGTCGAGGGAGGCCTGTTGGCAAGGACACTGGGGAGAATTCAATTCCCTTCCAAGTCAGGGCACAGGATCTTTTTAATGTCCCAGCTGGGAAGGCCATTCGGCCCCTTGGGCCTGCTCCGCCATTCAATTGGATCATGGCTGATCTGCACCTCAACTCCATTTACCTGCCTTTGCTCCATATCCTATGACGCCCTTACAGAAATCTATCGCTCTCGGTCTTGAAAGCTCCAATTGAACGCCAGCATCCACAGCCTTTTGGGGGAAGAGAGTTCCAGATTCCCATTCCCGCAAATGGTATGTTGGCCTTTATTCTTGAACATGAAACACAAAAGGATAGTAGACAGGTACAGCAAGTGATCAGGAAGGCCAATGGTATCTTGGCCTTTATTGCAAAGGGGATGGAGTATAAAAGTAGGGAAGTCTTGCTACAGCTATACAAGGTATTGGTGAGGCCACACCTGGAATACTGCGTGCAGTTTTTGTTTCCATATTTACGAAAGGATATGCTTGCTTTGGAGGCAGTTCAGAGAAGGTTCACTAGGTTGATTCCGGGGATGAGGGGGTTGACTTATGAGGAAAGGTTGAGTAGGTCAGGCCTCTACTCATTGGAATTCAGAAGAGTGAAAGATGATCATATCGAAACGTATAAGATTATGAGGGGGCTTGACTAGGTGGATGCAGAGAGGATGTTTCCACCGATGGGGAGACTAGAACTAGAGGGCACGATCTTAGAATAAGAGGCCGCCCATTTACAACCGAGATGAGGAGAAATTTCTTCACTGAGGGTTGTAAATCTGTGGAATTTGCTGCCTCAGAGAGCTGTGGAAGCTGGAATGTTGAATATATTTAAGACAGAGATAGACAGTTTCTTAACTGATAAAGGGTTATGGGGAGTGGGCAGGGAAGTGGAGCTGAGTTCATGATCAGATCAGCCATGATCTTATTGAATGGTGGAGCAGGCTCGAGGGGCTGTATGGCCTACTCCTGCTCCTATTTCTTATGTTCTTGTACTCAAATCCTCTTGCAATAAGAACATAAGAGTGAAGATATCTTATTGTAATTTATATAGGGCCCTGGTGAGACCACACCTGTGGAGTATTGTGTACAGTTCTGGTCTCCTTACTGAAGGAAGGATATACTTTCCATCGAAGGAGATAACGAAGGTTCAACAGACTGATTCCTGGGATGGGGGGATTGTCCTATGAGGAGAGATTGAGTGGACTAAGCCGATATTTTCTAAAGTTTAGAAGAATGAGAGGTGACCTCATTGAAACATACAAAATTCTTACAGGGTAGATGCTTTCCCCCAGGCTGGGGAGTCTGGAACCAGGGGTTACAGTCTCAGAATAAGGGGTCGGCCATTTAGGACTGAGATGAGGAGGAATTTCCTAGATTTATGTGCTCAAGTCCCTGGAGTGGGACTTGAACCCACAACCTTCTGACTCCGAGGCGAGTGTGCTACCCACTGAGCCACAGCTGACACTGAGTAGGCTTGGGGACTGGCCGATCCTGTCCATGCACGTCCCAGTTGGAGTCGCTGGATAGCGATCGGGCGTGGAAACCCTGGATGCGTGCATCCCTTGCGGGGGAAGCCGGGGGCAGTGCTAAGGCAAATTATTGTAAGGCAAACTGGAAATACTCAGCGGGTCAGGCAGCGTCTGCGGAGAGAGAAGCAGAGTTAACGTGTCGGGTCGATGGCCCTTCGTCAGAACTGGGAAAAGTTCGAGATGTAACTGGTTTTAAGCGAGTGTAGGGGTGAGGAAAGAAGAATGGGGGCAGAGATTATGATCGAACGTTTTTTTCGTATGGGAGCTGTTTCTGAATATTGTGATATTCCATATTTACACCCTCTCTAGACTCATCTTTTGTTTCTTAACTTGGCCCATTACCATCTCCTTTTGCCTTGCACCATCATCACTTTTTTCATTTCATCTCTCCTGCCTTCCGCCCTATCACAGACCTTCCCTTTTGTTCTTTCCTCCCCTCCCCCCTTTGGTCCCAGGTCTCACGTGACGATTTCCAGTGTTTCAGCGCTAAAGTGGAGCCTGCTTCTTGCGTGCTGGCTCCCGCGTTAACAGTCCCGCAAGCTCAGCGCACGCAGGCCCAGCCATTTGGATCGATGCAGCCAGCTGATGTATTGACCTCCTGGGGAGTTCCACCTGCAGCCCCGTTTTCTGGGCTGCTACCGAAAGCTCGTGGAACCGCTGTCCTATCTGGATACGCCCAATGAAACACTTCTGCTTTTTGCTACGATCGGCTGTAAAAGAAACCGTGCCCGTTTATCTCCGCCGCGTCTCGGGTCAGCGTTCTACTGTGTTGCTGCGGCATAAAGGCGCCAAATTGTGTTTGCTGGCTTTTTAAAAAAAAAAAAAAATTGTTGTTGATCCAAAACTCTACTTTAGATGGACTTTGAAGTCATTTGGTTGGGATTAGCGTCGAGTTGTTTTTTGGAAACGAGTCTAAAAGCTTCTTTTTTCTTCTTTCAAGCGTTGAAGTGCTTTTGTAAGGAATGTGTGAAGACAAACCAAACTTGTGAGACAGACGGGGCGTGCCTGGCCTCCCTCTCCCGAATTGGGGGCGTTGAGCACGAGATCCGATTGTGCGTGTCCTCCCAAAACTTGGTTCCACCTATCTACTGCCAGAGCAACAAAGAGTATGTGACTACGATCTGCTGTTACAAGGACTTCTGCAACAACCTGGAGTTACCTCCTCCAGAAGGTAGGTACCAGGGGTGCTACCAGTCATTATTACCCCGCCCGCACCCATGATATATTCTTTACATCACTAAGCACACTACACACAAGATGGCTCTGCAGCAGCTTGTCATGTGACCTTGTCACATGATCCTTTATTGTATTGACCTCAGCAGTTGCATTACCACAGTAATCCACTAGGTGGAGCAGTAGTCCACGCGGGGGTGCTCTCTATTGCAGCTCCCACCTTTGCCCTCTTTCTACACCCCTCCCCTCCCCAAAGTCCGGGGCCCTGAGGACCATTTTAATGTCCTCACTGCTGTCCTTCCGGAGGTCGGCTAGGTCAGCGAACCCGGGCTTGGAAACTGGTACCCTCACGATCATCTCCTCGTCCAATTGATCTCTTCGTCATGCTAATCTCTCGCTGCTTTTTGCCTCAGTCATACGGGGGGTCGGGGGTTGGGGGACGGTTGCCAGTTCCTGATGGGCAGGGTCTTGGGCAACTGCGACAACAACTCGGTAGATTGGCCACTGGGAAGGCCCTGCTTGACCGAATCTGGCAAATTGACATTGGGATTGCCATCATGTGCCCAAGGCTCGTGCACCAAGGCCAAGCGGGTACCTCTTGGGGCCAAATCTAAAAGCTGTTAGCAGATTTAATGTGCTGCCAATGGGTCCTCTTTTTTTTTTTTTTCCTCCCCGGGCAAACTTTATCTAAGTGTGAATAGTCAAATTTGGTGGGGGGTGGGTGCATTGGATTAGACCACCCTTCAGGAACCTGGTTTCCACTCCAGACTGATGAGATGAGGAAGCTCCTCTGTCTGCTGCATTGGGGCCGATTTCAAGCCAGAGTCTGAGCAAGCACCACAGTACTAAACTAGCCCTCATGTGGCACTGAGTTCTGAAATCTCGCCAGCAGAAGCCATGGAAAAGTATACCGTCCAGCACGGGGCGCTCTTCAGGGTTTGGGTGCCGAGGCACATTATCGGGGCAGAGTAGAGGGAGCTTTGCGCTGCATCTAACCCAAGCTGCACCTGCCCCGGGGGTAATAGCTAATATTGTGTCCTACCTGTCCTAACTCATCATTACAATTTTTTTAGTTGAGACCATCAATCAAATCAAATGCCCCCTTATTAGAGGGGCCACTAAAAGCGACAAATAAACAAATTGCATTTTGACCATCAACTTAATTCAAATTAAAATTTGGTTGCCGGGGGTGACTCATCGTTACAACGGTCTTGGTCTGAAGGTGTAACTTGGGAAGCGGTTTGGTTCATAGACATTCCCCCATTCGGGTCAGATGGCCTGTTGCGCGCCCTAAAGGTCGTTGACTGCGCTCCCAACGGTCACAACCACAATGTTGCAGCCCATTTCCGACCTGCGCTCATCTCGACTGCAGGCCCCCAAATGGCGAAATTAGCCCTTCTATCCCAGGTTCTGCAACCCATCTCCCTCAAATGTTTTATCGCTGTTCGATATCTGTTCTTCGTGCGGGAGTGCTGCATTGCTGTCCTTTGGGTGAGACACCAAATCAAGGCCCATTCCAGTAGTTCTGGTTGATGTGAAATATCCTGCAGCTCTATTCAAAGAAGAGCCAATCTAGGGAGGTGAGCCCTTGCCCTGGCCAACACGTTCCCTCCCTCGACCAACGCCACAAAAACAAAAAGGAGATTAACTGTTCCTCCATCTCATTCCTGTTTTGGGGGTACCTTGCTGTGCGCAAAATGGCTGCTGCGTCTGGCTGTGTCACAACAGCAAATGCACTTCAAGGCAACATGTTGGCAGTGAAGCACTGTGGGAATCCCTGAGATGCGAGGCGCTAATTGAAGGCAACTTTTTTTTTCTTTCTCTTGGCTATTCATTTAAAAAAAACAAAGTGATCAGCATTTGCGGTGGTAATGGTAGCACCTTTGCCCAAAGTACATTGGCCGAAACTGCAAAATTCCACACCGCACTTGGCGCAAAGCATGATGGGCTTTTTTTTCCTCTGGCGAACCTTCAAAACAGTTAACAGACCTTTTTCAGAGCCTGCACCAAGGTCAGATCAATCGAATCTCCTAGAGCAGGGATGTCCAAACGTGTGTCTTTTGTGTTGCTGATGCCGACACATTGTGGTGTTCTGATACGGATTTATCCAACAATGAAGCAGCTAGGCCCCGTCCAAACCTCTCAGCACAGACAATTCAAACGGGCCAAGCCCATCAGAGATCAGGCCGAGTTGCCTCTGTTTCTACGCACGCTTTGTCAGGTGCCATGGCTGTGGGTCAAATGCCATTACTAGCAATGGCGGGGATTGGTCACATGAATAGTGGGTCCCGCTGCAGCTTTGTGGCCATTGGCCGGGGTTTTCCGTCAAATCGAATGCTTTTGGCAGCCTGCCTGGGGTGCTTGACGTTTTTGTGCCGTGGTTTCGAGGAAGGTCCTGGGTGAAGCCAATCGCTAGTTTTTTAAAAAAAATATTTAACTCGCGGTCCTGGGGGTGGGGGAACTGCAGATGTACGGAGGAGCACAGTCCGCCGCGTGCCGCTTTCTCTCGGTTGATTCCGCCGCTCCTAAGCGAAGCTTTGTGTTGTTGTGCTGCCCGAGGCCAGCGCTGTGTGCGCCCGCGCGCAAACGGCGAGCCGCCTTTGCATTGCATTGCCGAGACGCTTAAAACTGCCTTGCTGCCACGTTCTTTGTCGTTGCGACAATTGATGCCGCCTGCAGAGCGCCGCCATTTTAAGGCCGAGCGCGGTGCGCATGTGCGTTTCCCGGCTCCTGTGCGGTGAGCGAAGGCTGGTGTGTGGGCGAGGTGGCGGGTGCTGTGCCTTTGATACCGTGGACCTCCTGCCGCTGTGGTCTCCCAAGGTCCCTAGCTGTAAGCCAGTGAGGGTTGTTGACTGGCGGGAGAGCCACCCATCTGCAGTTCGCGCCACACTCTATTTTTAAATCTGGAGCGTCACCCTAGCTTGAAGGTAAGTACTGGAATGCAGCTCTGTGTACTCATGCAACTCCTTGTCACTCTTTGGCTGCTGCCTTCCACCTCGTTTCCCCCCCCCCCCCCCACTTCTGTCGGCAGTCCCTTCAAGTGACCATCCTTGACGTGTCATCATAGGCGGTCCCTCGAAATCGAGGAAGACTCGCTTCCACTCTAAAAGTGAGTTCTCGGGTGACTGTACAGTCCAATACAGGAATTACAGTCTCTGTCACAGGTGGGACAGACAGTGGTTGGAGGAAAGGGTGGGTGGGGAGTCTGGTTTGCCGCACACTCCTTCCGCTGCACGCTCTTGGCGACGAGACTCGAGGTGCTCAGCGCCCTCTCTTCCTCCACTTTGGCCAGGGACTCCCAGGTGTCAGTGGGAATGTTGCACTTGATCAAGGGTGTCAGTAGGCTATTTGACTTTGGGCAGCATTACAGCCGAACCCGGTCCTTTCTCCTCGCCAGATGCGTTTCCCAGCAGAAGCCACTGGCGAGCAGCCTTATTTTGTTGTTGAACTGGCTCTTTCTAGTTGCCTGAGCAAATTTGTCAAGTTGACTGCTGGTTGAATGAGACCCGGATATTGGAAGCCAGCGACACTCTGGGCAACATATAAGTAGCATTGCATTTCCCGTTTGCCATCAGTGGTACTCCTAAGCGTAAGCCTTGTGCTGGAAGGCAGGGGAAAGCCCACTTTTACCTGAGTCTCCCGGTCAGCTGCTGACCATACAACCTCTACACACCTAAATGGCCTCGGCCTCAGAATCGGCCTGTGGGGAACCGGCAGCGGATGTCGAATGTAAATGCCGGAGAGCGACACAATGGGCGGCTGTCTTTGTATCATTCTCCCAGGACCTTGCTATGTGACGGATGGAAGGGGGCTGTTGATTTTCAACTTGCTTTAGTCAACATTGCGGGGGGGGGAGGTATCCCGTTGGAACATTAGAAACTGAGTTGGCCATTTTGTTTTTTAAAGCAAGTGGAAAATTTCTTCTGATTGATGGACTTCTCTCATTTTTCCCCACCAGGTCCAATAGATGACCCCTTTGATGGCTGGGGCCCGGTGGAACTGGCCGCTGTGATTGCCGGACCGGTGTTTCTCCTGTGCGTGGTGCTGATGGTGACCGTGTTCCTGTGCCATTACCATCACCAACGGGCCTACCACGACCGCAACCAGCTGGATATGGAGGAGCCGTCCTGTGACCACATGTATATTTCTGAGGGGAAGTCGTTGAAGGACCTCATGTTTGATATGACCACCTCTGGATCCGGCTCTGGTAGGGCTCATGAGTGACCGGGGTTGGGGGGGGTGGGGGCGGGGGCGGGGGCGGGGAGTGCCGAGAAGAGATGAGCAAAGAGAAACTTGCCAGCAAAGGTCACTAGTGTAATGTATTTGCTTCTTGGGTTCTTTGCTTAAGAATCCACAGCAACAAATTGCTATTAAGAACTAGTTGGTTTATTAGCAAAGAATTAACAATCACACGACACATTACCAGTTCATCCACCAGGCTCACAGCCACCTGCCTCATCGTGGATCCCCCGAACCCAATGGGCTGGGGTTTTATTGAGTCTTGTGAACATCACGTGACTGGCTGAGTCACTCCCAATGCAACAGCTCTACAACTATTTTGTTGTAATACTTTCAAGTGCCACCTTTTTTTTTTCTGAGGGCACTAAAACACAAATTATACTAGTGCCCCCTGGCTAAAAAAAAGGGGGGGGGCACTAAAACTGACAACTTAAACAAATTAAACTTTAAACATTAAAATTTGGTTGCCGGGGGTGATGATGCACTCCAGTCCCTCCGGCGCCCACTTCTCGCGGAAGGCCGCGAGCGTACCGGTGGACACCGCAAACCTGTGAGCATACTCACAGCTGCATATCTTACAACTGATGAGTGCCAATTTGCTCCCTGTGCCTTCCCAGCAAATGGAATTTTGGACCGATTCCGGTGGTGACCCCGGCGAAGGTCAGTTAACGGCTTGACGAATCTTCTGGAATTTTTTGAGGATGGAACTAGTAGAGTGGACAAGGGAGAACCAGTGGATGTGGTGTATTTGGACTTTCAAAAGGCTTTTGACAAGGTCCCACACCAGAGATTAATGTGCAAAATTAAAGCACATGGTATTGGGGGTAGTGTACTGACGTGGATAGAGAACTGGTTGGCAGACAGGAAGCAGAGAGTCGGGATAAACAGGTCCTTTTCAGAATGGCAGGCAGTGACTAGTGGAGTGCCGCAAAGCTCAGTGCTGGGACCCCAGCTATTTACAATATACATCAATGATTTGGATGAAGGAATTGAGTGTAATATCTCCAAGTTTGCAGATGACACTAAACTGGGTGGCGGTGTGAGCTGTGAGGGGGACACTACGAGGCTGCAGGGTGATTTGGACAGGTTAGGGGAGTCTGCAAATGCATGGCAGATGCAGTATAATGTGGATAAATGTGAGGTTATCCACTTTGGGGGCAAAAACGCGAAGACAGAATATTATCTGAATGGCGGCAGATTAGGAAAAGGGGAGGTGCAACAAGATCTGGGTGTCATGGTTCATCAGTCACTGAAAGTTGGCATGCAGGTACAGCAGGCGGTGAAGAAGGCAAATGGCATGTTGGCCTTCATAGCTAGGGGATTTGAGTATAGGATCAGGGAGGTCTTACTGCAGTTGTACAGAGCCTTGGTGAGGCCTCACCTGGAATATTGTGTTCCGTTTTGGTCTCCTAATCTGAGGAAGGATGTTCTTGCTATTGAGGGAGTGCAGCGAAGGTTCACCAGACTGATTCCTGGGATGGCAGGACTGACATATGAGGAAAGATTGGATCAACTGGGCCTTTATTCACTGGAGTTTAGAAGAATGAGAGGGGATCTCCTAAAAGCCTAAAAGATTCTGATGGGACGGGACAGGTTAGATGCGGGTAGAATGTTCCCGATGTTGGGGAAGTCCAGAACCACGGGACACAGTCTTAGGATAAGGGGTAGGCCATTTAGGACTGAGATGAGGAGAAACTTCTTCACTCAGAGAGTTGTTAACCTGTGGAATTCCCTGCCGCAGAGAGTTGTTGATGCCAGTTCATTGGATATATTCAAGAGGGAGTTAGATATGGCCCTTACGGCTAAGGGGTATGGAGAGAAAGCAGGAGAGGGGTACTGAGGGAATGATCAGCCATGATCTTATTGAATGGTGGTGCAGGCTCGAAGGGCCGAATGGCCTACTCCCGCACCTATTTTCTATGTTTCTATATCCTGGGTCGGCATAGCTCAGGCCACCAGCAAGTCTGCTGGCTTGAATTTGCAGCTGGTTCCAATGACTTTGCGGGGTTGCAGAGCAGCCAAGTTTAACCAGAGTTTAAATGAATATCACTGCTGGGCCAAGTGGTCCCAGATATCCTGCTTTTTGAGTGTATGACCTGATGTGCAACGGGAAAAGCCCATCAGTGCTCACCCTATCCATGAGACATTGTAACCTCTTGTTCTGCCCTCTCTGGCCCTGAGCAAAGCTGGCTCCTCTAAGACGACGGGCAATGGAGGGAGCAACAAGACTTGTGACCAAATACATATATATATATATCCCCAGAGCATTTGGTCACAAGTCTTGTTGATCCCTCCATTGCCCATTGTCTTAGAGGAGCTAGCTTTGCTTGGGGCAATATATATATATTCTTCTCTCAAATGGTTTCCCTGGGATTAAGGCATTCCTTTCCATTTGCATGAGCAATCCGATTAAGCAAAGGTGCCATTGCACATCCAACCACTGGATTTCAGCTCCGTATACAACAGACCATATTGTTCCTTATCGCATTCCCCCCGCTCCCCCTTTTGTGTTGGATTCCCTATCTCTCCTGAAGATGCTGACTCTTGCAGTCAATCCTGCAGTGCCTCTCCCAAATGGCCCTCCTTTGCGCGTGAGCCGAGATGGCGAATGACGGCAGGTTATCCGGCCATGAGGTGCCGCCATGGTTATTGGTGATCCTATCCACACTCTCGCTATCGGAGTCGCAGAGTAGTGATTGAGAGCAGAAAAACACGCTAATTCCCCCTCTTGTGGAGACTCAATTCTTGCACTCCTACTGTTACCAGTCCTTGATCAGGTAACTCTGCCCAGAGCAGCAATTGATCTTGGGATCTTCCTGGACATTCTTGCTTATAAACGTTCCATGTTTTTGGAACTAGGGGGTCGAAATTGGGTCCCGCTGTTTTTGAGGTGGTGTTACCGGCTGAGTGCTGATAACGGCAGGCGGTAGGTGCCGCCTCAAACTGTGCAAAATTCAGCGTTGCCACCCAAAGATGAGAGAGCAGCGATAAAAGTGGCATTGCACACTTGTCCTCGAGCGCCAATGAAGCGGTATCTCAGGAGGCCGACTGGAATTCCCCACGTTTTATAAAAAGAAATGAGGGGGAAAAAAACTTTTCCCACTTTCCCTCTCCCACATTTCCCCACCGGTCCCATTAATACCTAAATAAAAATCACCACTGACCTTGATCCCTGGACACTGCCTCCCCCGGGATCCCCCGATGTCCCACCACCTTTCCCAGGCTGTACGGACGCCTGCCGGTAAAGCCACCGCACTCACCAAATCTCGCAGCGGCGCCAAGGGGGCGTTGCACGCTCAATGGCGTCACCACGTGGGTGGCGTCCGAGCGCGCAGCGGTATGTCTTGGCGCTGCCCGCACCGCCCAACTACATTTACCGTGAGCCGAGGAACCCGGTCACCCCCGACGGTAAGGACTTGGCCTCCCGTTAGCCGCCCCTCACTGGTGGTAATGGGTGGCATTAAAAACGGAATCTCGACCCCGTGGTGTTTTGGCCAGTTGGTTTGAAGGCCACTCCAGGTTGGCCTCCAGTCCGATTATGTTCTTGCAGGTTCTGGAGGTGATGAGAGGGTAATTGTCATCCAGAGAGTTCTTTTGGGGCCACATTTTGACTACAAGAGCTCCTGCCCGTTTACTGATCAATAGTGACCATTGTATCTTTTGTGATAGCAATAAGGCTATAGAGGGAAGACAGCGCAAACTGTGGTGAGCCGCAATCTCGGAAGCTGTTATCTCTCCTCTGACTCAGAAGGTCGTGGGTTCAAGCCTCACTCTGGGGACTTGAGCTCATAATCCAGGCCAGTGCTGAGGGAGCGCTACACTGATTGAGGTGCCGTCTTTCAGATGAGACGTTCAACCGAGACCCCATCTGCCCTCTCCGGTGGACGTAAAAGATCACTCTTTGGAAGAAGAGCAGGGGAGGTCTCCCCGGTGTCCTGGCCAATATTTGTCCCTTAACCGACACAGCTGGAAAAAGTACCGATTTATCCAGTCATTTGTCTCGTTCATGCTCGTGGCCTTGCTGGGCGGGGAGTCCTCCCAGTGCCCAGTACTGCTGAAAATGAAGGTTGTTCTCATTGCTGTTGTGTCATCATCATCATAACCAGTCCCTCGGAATCGAGGAAGACTTGCTTCCACTCTTAAAATGAGTCCTTAGGTGGTTGAACAGTCCAATACAGGAGCAACAGTCCAATACAGGAGCAACAGTCCAATACAGGAGCCACAGTCCCTGTCACAGGTGGGACAGATAGTCGTTGAAGGAAAGGGGAGGGTGGGACAGGTTTGCCGCACGCTCTTTTCGCTGCCTGTGCTCGATTTCTGCATGCTCTCGGCGATGAGACTCGAGGTGCTCAGCGCCCTCCCGGATGCTCTTCCTCCACTTAGGGCAGTCTTTGGCCAGGGACTCCCAGGTATCGGTGCTGTTGTGTAAGAGGTCGCTGGTGGCGAGGGACTTGCTGTGTTTGCTAGCTCCAATGACCACCGTCCTTTAGTAGTGATTAATGCGCTATGTTTTGCCCAGCTTGATCCGGTTGCGAATCGGGCCGCGCGTGTTACCGCCGTCTGCTCCACTGGTGTGAGGCCTTGCCTGACGGCCGATGTGTAATGCTTGTTCTTCCTGTAGGCTTGCCGCTGTTCGTGCAGCGGACCATCGCCAGGACGATCGTCCTTCAAGAAATAATTGGCAAGGGCCGCTTCGGGGAAGTGTGGCGTGGCAAGTGGCGAGGCGGCGACGTGGCCGTCAAAATCTTCTCCTCCCGGGAAGAGCGCTCGTGGTTCAGGGAAGCCGAGATCTACCAGACGGTCATGTTGCGCCACGAGAATATTTTGGGGTTCATCGCAGCAGACAACAAAGGTATGGTGGCTGTTTCTTTGATTGACGTCACGTTGCCCGCTGGTTTAGTTGGGGTCACGTCTCTGTGCTGGAGCCCCGGGTTTCCCCTGCTAAAACCCTCTGCATGATGGGGGATTCAGGGCCTTGCGCAAAGCGATGCAATGGCCGCCTCCTGTGCTGCAAACCTCCTATGGGTCGACAATCCTGCTTTCCTGTCTTCTGAAGCGCCAATATAAAAGCTGCTCCAGAACGGCACCATGATTCAGGGCCTTTATATGCTTGAACTGCCATTTTGTGATGGTAATTTGGGGGGAAAGCAGTCCATTTGTTCAATGGATTCAACCAGCCTTCCATCAGAACTCTACAAATAACAGTATTCAAATCTGGTCCAATTATGTATGTTTAAACAAACAGCAGCAACAACATGCATTTATGTGGTGGGGCACCGCAGGGTTCAGCTATTTACAATATACATTAATGATTTAGACGAAGGAATTGAAAGTAATATTTCCAAGTTTGCGGATGACACTAAGCTGGGTGGCAGTGTGAGCTGTGAGGAGGACGCTAAGAGGCTGCAGAGTGACTGGGACAGGTTCGGTGAGTGGGCAAATGCATGGCAGATGCAGTATAATGTTGATAAATGTGAGGTTATCCATTTTGGTGGCAAAAACAGGAAGGCAGAATATTATCTGAATGGTGACAGATTAGGAAAAGGGGAGGTGCAATGAGACCTGGGTGTCATGGTACATCAGTCATTGAAAGTTGGCATGCAGGTACAGCAGGCGGTGAAGAAATAATGGCATGTTGGCCTTCATAGCAAGAGGATTTGAGTATAGGAGCAGGGAGGTCTTACTGCAGTTGTACAGGGCCTTGGTGAGGCCACACCTGGAGTATTGTGTTCAGTTTTGGTCTCCTAATCTGAGGAAGGACATTCTTGCTATTGAGGGAGTGCAGCGAAGGTTCACCAGACTGATTCCCGGGATGGCAGGACTGACATGTGAAGAAAGACTGGATCGACTGGGCTTATATTCACTGGAATTTAGAAGAATGAGAGGGGGATCTCATAGAAACATATAAAATTCTGACGGGATTGTACAGGTTAGATGCAGGAAGAATGTTCCCAATGTTGGGGAAGTCCAGAACCAGGGGTCACAGTCTAAGGATAAGGGGTAAGCCATTTAGGACCGAGATGAGGAGAAACTTCTTCACTCAGAGAATTGTGAACCTGTGGAATTCTCTACCACAGAGAGTTGCTGAGGCCAATTGTTAGATATATTCAAAAGGGAGTTAGATGTGGCCCTTACGGCTAAAGGGATCAAGGGATATGGAGAGAAATCAGGAATGGGATACTAAAGTTGAATGATCAGCCATGATCATATTGAATGGCGGTGCAGGCTCGAAGGGCCAAATGGCCCACTCCTGCACCTATTTTCTATGTTTCTATATAGCGCCTTTAATGTAGTCAAATGTCTCTAGGTACTTCACAGGAGTGTTATCGGACTAAATTTGAGACCGAGGCGCATGAGATATTGGGGCAGGTGACCAAAAGCTTGGTCAAAGAGGTAGGTTTTAAGGAGAATGTTAATGGATGAAGCAGAGGTAGAGAGTTGAAAGAAGCAATTGTATGGAGAGAATTCCAGAGTTCGAGCCTCGGCAGTTAAAGACACGGCCGCTAATGGCAGAGTGATGGAAATTGGAGAAGAATAAGAGGCCAGAACTGGAGGAGCTCGGCGATGGGTTTCTGGGCATGTTAAGACACCCGGCTGACGACCTGTTTTGACGAGGGGCTTTGAGGGACAAGTACATGAGGGAGAAAGGAATAGAAGGATATGCAGATTGGGTTCAAGAGAGGAGGCTCGTGTGGAGCAGAAACCCTGGCGTAGATCAGTTGGGCTGAATGGCCTGTTTCTGTGATGGCCTATGAATATGTGGACTGAAATGCTTTTTAAAGTGGGAGTTTTGCATCTGATGGTACTATGGTTGCTACGAGGGAGCACCCTTCCATTATCCCGCATGTATCTACCGGCCCTTTTTTGAGTTGTGTTGTGTTTTCATTTTGATCTTTTCCATTTCCCCCCCCCTCCCCACTCCCCCCGCAGACAATGGAACGTGGACGCAGCTGTGGCTTGTGTCGGACTATCACGAGCATGGCTCGCTCTTTGATTACCTGAACAGGTATACGGTGACTGTGGAGGGACTGATCAAGCTTGCCCTCTCGGCAGTCAGTGGGCTGGCACACCTGCACATGGAGATCGTGGGCACTCAGGGTAAGGCAATGATGAGCTTTCCTGCCCTGTTACAGTAACTAGCACACCTAGGTTACAGTTGCTCGTGAACAAGTGTGTGTGTCGGCGGGGCGGGGGTGTGTGTGTGTGTGTCGGCGGGGGGGGGGGTGTGTGTGTGTCCCCTCCTTCCATGTAGTCCGCCGTGGCTCAGTGGGTAGCACCCTCGCCTCTGAGTCAGAAGGTTGTGGGTTCAAGTCCCACTCCAGAGACTTGAGCGCTCAATCCAGGCCAACACTCCCAGTGCAGTGCTGAAGGAGTGCTGTCGGAGGTGCCGTCTTTCGGATGAAATGTTAAACCGAGGCTCCGCCTGGCCTGTTGGGTGGACGTAAAAGATCCCACGGCACTATTTCAATGAAGAGCAGGGGAGTGCTCCCCGGTGTCCTGGCCAATATTTCTCCCTCAACTAGCGCCTAAAACTGTGTGTAGGAGCTTGCTGTGTGCAAATTGGCTGCCGCGTTTCCTCCATTACAACAGCGACTACACTCCAAGGGTTGCCGGGCGTGTTGGGACTTGCTGCGGTTGTGGAAAGTGCTGTGCAATGCAAATCTATCTGTCGTGTATAAACAGAGACTCTGCTTTTCCAGTGCAACGCCTCACGTGAGCACCAATGATTACAGCAGACATTCGCAGAGGGAGGGAGGGAGGGGGCGGGGTGGGATACTTAGCCACACCCACCAAATTATGCAGAGTGTTTATCAGTGGCGTACCAGAGCAGGGCGCAGTTCCTTTGCTGAGAGTTGAAACCGTTGAGCGGCCTCGATACTCGGCCAGGAATGCCGTCTCTCCCTTGGGCACGCCCCCAAATCGCCCACCAGATTGAAGGGAGGCAGCTGGCTGTCCAACGGATGCCGGTCCAAGTGAGGCCCTTCCCGCCAAAGAGAAATGGAAAGGGGGAAAGCTTTCGGCCCCAGGTTGTGGTGTTTAACGCACCAGCCTGATGAGCAACTATTCATGCACCAGCTTAACATCTCTGCAAATCAAGGGATTAAGTTCTCTCTTCCACTCCCTTCCTCCTGCGCAGAAATGCGATTGCACAACAGGAAACATTAACGTTCTTAAGCTTCTTTGCTCGGAGAGTTCGAAGAATGTGGAACTCGCCACCACAGGGAGTGGTTGAGGTGAATAGCAGAGGTGTGTTTAAGGGGAAGCTGGATAAACACATGAGGGAGAAAGGAATAGAAGGATATGTTGATGGGGTGAGATGAAGAGGGGCGGGAGGAGGCTCGTGTGGAACGTGGGCCATTTTCTGTGCTGTACATTCTGTGAGTCCCGCAATGAGGTCATTAAGCTGCGTGCACATGCAGAAACCTGGTGCCCTACATCAACTTGAGCTCATCCAGATCTCTGCTGCTCATGTCCTAACTCGCACCAAGTCCCGTTCACCCATCACCCCTTTGTTCACTGACCTACATTGGCTCCCGGTCCAGCAATGCCTCGATTTAAAAAAAAAAAAATAAATAAATAAAATTCTCACCCATGTGTTCAAATCCCTTCATGGCCTCATACGCGCCCGCGCCCCCTGCAGCGCCCCCCCCTTGCCACCTGGCACGTTGAGATCTGCACCCCTCCAATTCTGGCCTCTTGCACATCCCTGATTATAATCGCTCAACTATTGGTGGCCGTGCCTTCTGTTGCCTGGTCCCCAAGCTCTGGAACTCCCTCCCTAAACCTCTCCACCTCTCTACCTCTCTCTCCTCCTTTAAGACACTCCTTAAAACCTACCTCTTCGACCAAGCTGCCCGAATATCTCCTTTCGTGGCTCGGTGTCGAATTTTGCTTGATAACGCCTCTGTGAAGCGCCTTGGGACGTTTTACTACGTTAAAGGTGCTATATAAATGCAAGTAGTTGTTGGTCCCTATATTCCCAATTGGTGTAATTCTATAATCTGGGATGGAGCAGCTAGATTTTACAACAAGCTGAAGGCCTTTAAATGTGCTCCACAGGGGCCAAGCAAATGGGATGTTAGTGTGGGTGGGGTGCAATAATGTTGCAAGCTTTGGTACAGTACTCTTCTACAGGCAATTCGTACCAGCCGTGGCTCAGTGGGCAGCACTCTCGCCTCGGAGTCAGAAGGTTGTGGGTTCAAGTCCCACTCCAGAGACTTGACCACATAAATCTAGGCTGACACTCCAGTGCAGTACTGAGGGAGTGCTGCACTGTCGGAGGTGCTGTCTTTTGGGATGAGACGTTAAACCAAGGCCCTGTCTGCTCTCAGGTGGACATAAAAGATCCCATAGCACTATTTCGAAGAAGAGCAGGGGAGTCCTGGTGTCCTGGGACCAATATTTATCCCTCAATCAACATCACAAAAACAGATTATCTGGCCATTATCACATTGCTGTTTGTGGGAGCTTGCTGTGCGCAAATTGACTGCCACGTTTCCCACATTACAACAGTGACTGCACTCCAAAAGTACTTCATTGGCTGTAAAGTGCTTTGGGACATCTGGTGGTCGTGAAAGACGCTGTAGAGCAGCCTTTATAAAGCTTCTGTTTGAATTCAGCAGGAGATCCCTACATGCCAGGTTGCCCCCCTGCAAAAATTATTTATAGGACAGGGGGAGGCCATTCAGCCCCTCGAGCCTGTTATATTAGGAACAGGAGGAGGTCATTCAGCCCCTCCTCAAACCTGTTCCGCCATTCAGTCAGATCATGGCTGATCTGCGATCTAACTCATATACCTGCTTTTGGCTCATATCCCTTAAGCGTTTTGTTTAACCAAAGGTATTATCAATCTCCAATTTAAAATTAACAATTAATCTAGCATCAACTGCCGTTTGCAGAAGAGAGTCCCAAACTTCTACCACCCTTTGTGTGTAGAAGTGTTTCCTAATTTCACTCCTGAAAGGTCTGGCTCTAATCTTTTAGACTGTACCCCTTAGTGCTAGACTCCCCAACCAGCTATGGTTTACAGGTAGCTGAGAGGCCAAGTCACCCAATGCCAAATGCCACCAATTATTTTGGCCAGAGAAGGAAAAAAAGAAAGGACTTGCATTTATATAGCGCCGAACGTCCCAAAGTACTTCAGTCAATTGAGTGCTTTTTATTTATTTAGTTTTTTAAAAAGTGTAGTCACTGTTGTAATGTAGGAAACGCGGCAGCCAATTTGTGCACAGCAAGCTCCCACAAACCGCAGTGTGACCAAAGCACTGGGCGAGACCACCTCGAGGAGGGTATCAGCAGCAGAAGAAAGGAGGCGTGGGCACGAGCTAAAAAGGGGGTGGGTTGGGGCGTTACGTGAGAAAACATGGCTTCACGGAGAGGGTGGTCTGTGTTTGGTATGGAGGGAGGCTGTAGGGACGAGTCTCTTCAGGGTCCAATGGGAGAAATATCTCCAGGGCCTGGAAGCTGGAAACCAAAAGAGCAAATGCTGGTAATGCTCCGCAACATCTGTGGCGAGAACATTTCTGAGCCTTCCATCAGAAAGTTATTGGGCACAGCTGCCAGGACCGTGGACTGGATGGAGCTTTGCCGTCTCTTCCAGTGGTCTTCAAATTTTCGATGTCTGTAGCGCTGTGTTGGGTCATCTTCATAGGCAAGCCCTCGAAACGAGGATGACTTGCTTCCACGCCAAAAAAGGATGAGTTCACGGGTGTTTCAATATTCCAGGTCCCGAACTACATCCTGAAGGGTGGAAGATGCCTGTGCGTGGATTTTTTTAACGTGGGGTGGCCGTTGCACACCAGCCACCACACGGGCTTGACAGAGCGAGGTCTTGGTCCAGTGGCAAGGGTTAACCAGGACGACTGGAGACCTGCTCTGCTGCACGGACCTAGTGTGGGCTGGGCCCGTGCTGCCCCTGGCCCCGAACTCACGCCTCTCCTGGGCCCCATCCCATCCCTCCACAATCTCTCGCCACTCCTGCTGTACCTACCCACGCTCCAATCACCGACCTGGACCTTGATGACGTCACTCTTCACTGCCGTCGCAGCTCGCGCTGCTCCCTGAAGTGGTATATCTTCACGCTGCTCCCAGGCGCCGCACCTCCGCTCCTTTTATGGCCCCGACCTGCCGCTGGTGTTCTCACGCAGGTGCTGGGTCGTTTATATTAAAAAAAACAGGGGCTACTTCCGATTGTGTGAAGGGCCGATCACCTCTTCCTGCAGACTGTCGATACACCCCTGGGTACTGTTTGGTGCTGGAGACGACAGCACATCGAAAATGCCACCAGAGAACCAACAAAGGTTCCCACGGTGCAGAATTGACTTTCTCCCACCCCCCCATCCGCCCTTCACCTGAAGGCAACGAGTGATCATTAATGGTCCCTTTGTTTACAGCTCCTGGGGCTGTGTTGCCTCCCGTTAGCATGAGGAGATTCTTTTTCACACAGGATGTCCCATTCATGCGTTTGCTGTTTCATCACGAGAAAAGCGATTTTAAAAGCTTGCCTTTGTTTGTCCATGTCGGCAGGCAGTGTCCTCGTCAACTGGTGTCAAAAGGTTTTGTGTGAAAGGCAGACGTTTGGAGCCAGTCTGTTGGCTTTGAAACTTGCCTGTTTATAGCCAATATGTGGGCGTTTCTCACAGCTCATGGCAACAGTGCACTTTTTTTTAATACAGCATTCCTCACAGAATGCGCGAAGGAGGGAGAGGAAAACTGGATAACTAGGGGAGGCGGAGGAAGAGTCAGCTTAAACACTCAACAACTTGCACTGATACAGCGCCTTTTCAAAGTAGTAAAATGCCCCACGGCACTTCACAGGAGCAGTATCAGACAAAACTGGACACCGGACCTTGGAGCAAAAGCTTGGTCGAAGAGGTCGGTTTTAAGGAGCGTCTTAAAGGAGGAAAGAGAGGCGGAGAGGTTTAGGGAGGGAGTTCCAGAGCTTGGGGCCCAGGCAGCTGAAGGCACGGCCACCGATGGTGGAAATCAGGGATGTGCAAGAGGCCGGAATTGGAGGAGTCGGTTTTAAAGGGGTGCAGTGAGGCGAGGCGGGGCGGATTTTGGAAGGGGGTTTCCAGTAGATGGGTACACAGTGGCAGAGAGAAAATGATGAAAACCTGCATTAATGATGCTCAGATCATTTTGCGCCCCCATGTCTTTCTGGTACTTCACATGAGTGGCCATTCTTCATGTGTGAGCCTAACCACCATTTTGGCAGGCTGTTCACCTGAGAGTACATTCCAACAAAAGCCTGATCCTGTCCTGCCCTGGGAGGAGGGAGAGGGAGAGGGGGGAGATGAGGAGACAAGTGGGGAGGGGGCTGGTGAGCAAGGAATAAATTGCCCTGGTTGCTATGGGCAGTGAAATAGCGATCGGGAACCTGCTCCTGATCATTATGTCACTGCCCATAGCAACCGGGGCAATTTGTTCCCTTCATTTAGTCGGCCTCAGTACCACACCATATGGCACAGTTAGCTACTGAGCCATGGTGGGTGGGGGACTTCTATTCCATTATCTCTTCTCCTTTCTTACCATTGGGTCTCGGTTAGTAAGTCCAAGGTTAGTTTTATTTGTGCGCTCTCTGCAGTTCATAGCGTGATCCAATGTTGCCTTTTGTGTCTTTGCAGGAAAGCCCGGCATTGCCCATCGAGACTTGAAGTCCAAAAATATCCTGGTGAAGAAAAACGGCACGTGTGCGATTGCTGACCTCGGCCTGGCTGTCAGGCACGACTCGCTGACTGACACCATCGACATTGCCCCCAATCAGAGAGTGGGCACAAAACGGTACCAATTCAAATGTTTTATTTCCCCTCCATTTGTGACCTTTGCCCTGTGTAAGGAATAACCCCCGACCGTCCCCATATTAATTCCAGCACTTCAGTTTAAGTATGGGGAAAAAACCTTTTTTATTGGTGTCATAAACTGCACAGAGCAGCACAAGTTGCCGTGGTAACTCCCGCGCAGGCCAAACCTGTGGGCCCAACACCACTGGCTGGTTGGTGAATGGAGGCAGGCAGAGCAAATCATCCCAAGCATTGTGTGCCTTCTTAATGTGCTTTTTGCGTTGTACAAGTGCAGCGGACATCGCACGGACTTGCCTTGGCCTTGTTCTGGCAGAAATGGCAACTTAAGAATATAAGAATTAGGAGCAGGAGTCAGCCATTCGGCCCCTCGAACCTGCTCCACCAGTCAGTAAGATCATGGCTGCTCATCGACCTCAACTCCACTTTCCTGCACTCTCACCAAATCCCTTGATTCCCTTAAAGTCCAAGGGGGAGAAATTGAGTGCCTTTTGCGCTTCCCGTTCGCACCCCCGGGGGCACCAACAGGGCAGAAATGGCTTTGCGAGCGGGTGCGGCTCTGACATCGACTCCCGCCATTTTCGGTGGGAGTTTAGCGGCGGCGTTACAACCTGATCGTGACTGCGTCGCCGTGCGCAACCCCCCAGACCAGAAAACACCGGCAGCTACAGGAGGCGTTCCATCGGGCGGCCGGCCGCTTCGGGGGCGATGATTGATAGCCAGGCAGCCGAGGTATGTTTAAATAAATAAATACCTTGCCTTTCTTGCTGCCCTTTTTTCCGCGGGTTCCTGCCCGTGATCGTTCAGCTCGGCGCTCTGCCCGAGTGCCGGGCGGATCGGGCGGGATCACCACTTCCTTGGTGGTCCAGGTAGGTCCGTTTTATATCGCAGAGCCTGCAGTGACGGCCCTTCCCTTTGTGGGAGGGAAGGAACCATTGAACGCGGCAGCGCTGCACGGCCCCGTGCGCAGAGCTGCTGAAGTCTCCGTCCCGCCTGCTGCCCATTGTGCTCCAAGGAGGAAGTGGAGCCTCTGTTTTAGTGTTTCCCCTCCACTTTGCAACGGAAACGGTGAATTTTTTAAAGTTTGAAATCGTTAACGCCTGCCGCTAACTTTTCAAACTTTAAAAAAAAATTAGCGCCCCAAATGGGGCGATAGATAAATAGATTTCTGGGGGGAAAATATACTATCACAGCCTTGAATATACTCAACGACTGAGCCTCCACAGCCCTCTGGGGTAGAGATTTCCAAAGATTCACCACCCTCTGAGTGAAGAAATTCCTCCTCATCTCAGTCCTAAATGGCTGCCCCCTTACCCTGAGACTGTGCCCCCTGGTTCTAGACACTCTGTAAAAGACTTACCACTTTGGAACCTTGTTGCTCAACTTCTCGTTGATGCCTGATGACGGAGAATGACCAGAGGGTGGAAAAATAAACTGGGTCTGGCAGTTGCAGTGTTTATTCTCCTGAGAATGGGAGATATGATGCAAAAGCACTCCAGAGCAGTACTGAGGGAGTACTGCACTGTCAGAGGTGCCGTTTTTCAGATGAGACGTTAAACCGAGGCCCCGTCTGCTCTCGGGTGGACATAAAAGATCCCATGGCACTATTTTGAAGAAGGGCAGGGAGTTATCCCCGGTATCCTGACCAATATTATCCCTCAATCAACATCACCGAAAACAGATTATCTGGTCATTATCACTGTTTGTGGGAGCAAATTGGCTGCTGCGTTTCCCACATTACAACAGTGACCACACTTCAAAAAGTACTTCATTGGCGGTATAGCGCTTTGGGACATCCGGTGGTCATGAAAGGCGCTATTTAAATGTAAGTATTTTTGTTTGATGTGGCTGTTTGCAACTAAATGGGTAGGTATGACATGGATGTTGTCTTTAAATCGCAACTGGTAACATAGTTTCCTATAAACTTGTATGGAACCTTGGTTGGGCCACACTTGCAGCACTGTGCACAGTTCTGATTTTCGTATTACAAATGATGTGGAGACAGTGGCCAAGGTGCAAAAAAGCTTTACTAGAACAAAACCAAAACTGAGAGGAAAGATGGCTGAGGGGTGATCTGATTGTGATCTTTAATATTATGAAGGGGTTTGACAGGGTTAGATGTAGAGAAAATGTCTCCACTGGGGGTGGGGGGGTGGGGGGCGGGGGTGAGTGACCAGAACTAGGGGGCATCAATATAAAATAGTCACTAATAAATCCAACAGGGAATTCAGGAGAAACTTCTTTACCCAGGGAGTGGTGAGAATATGGAACTCGCTGCCATAGGGAGCGAGTTTATAAAGTGTTTTTTTCCTTTTTTTTGGAGGCGGGAGGTCATGCGATTAAACCTCCAGGAATACGTCCAACCAGTGTTGGCGACCCCTCGGAATGGGGCAGAGAGAGTGGTGAATGCGCTACCACAGGGAGTGGTTGAGGCCAATAGCAGAGATGCATTTAAGGGGAAGCTGGATAAACACATGAGGGAGAAAGGAATAGAAGGATATGTTGATGGGGTGAGATGAAGAGGGGTGGGAGGAGGCTCGTGTGGAGCATAAACTCCGGCATGGACATGTTGGGCCCAATGGTCTGTTTCTGTGCCGTACCTTCTCTGTAGTTTTAAGAGGCCTTCCTCGTCCAGTACACCAACTCCTCACTATAAAGTGCTCTGATTCAATTCAAAGCCCCCACACATTGCCACAGGGGGTCGACATCAACTGGACAGAGAGGAGTAGAGTTTATTCACTAACAAGACTACTGAGGGTCGACATTGCACTATTCTAAACGAGACCAGTCTCATCCGGAAGACGGCACCTCCGACAATGCCGCACTCCCTCAGTATTGCACTGGGAGTAAAAACTTAAATAGGAGCAGGTGTAGGCCATTTGGCCCCTCGAGCCATGGCTGATCTGATCTTGGGCTCAGCTCCCTGCCCGCTCCCCATAACCCTTGACTCCCTTATCCTTCAAAAATCTGTCTATCTCCACCTTAAATATATTCAATGACCCAGCCTCCACAGCTCTTTCGGGTAGTGAATTCCAGGCTGTGGCAGAGAATTCCGAAGATTCACGACCCCCTGAGAGAAGAAATTCCTCCTCCATCTCCGTTTTAAATGAGCGACCCCTTATTCTGAAACTATGCCCCTAGTTCTAGATTCCCCCACGAGGGGAAACATCCTCTCTGCATCTACCATGTCGAGCCCCCTCAGAATCTCGTACGTTTCATTAAAGTCACCTCTCCGTCTTCCAAACTCCAGTGAGTGTCGGCGTAGGTTATGTGCTCAAGTCTCTGGAGTGGGACTTGAACCCACGACCTTCTGATTCGAGGCAAGGAAGAGACAACAGCAGCTTCTGAGATTCACTCGCTCAGTTTGTGCTGTCTTCATTGTGAACCTTACTGCTATTCAGACCTGGTTTGAAGATCAAGAACTATCTTTTATTTTTAAATGCGCTTTTGTCTGGTTTTATTTTGTGATTCTGCCCTTTCGTTAACAACCTGCCTCCGTCTTCTCTTTTGAAGGTACATGGCCCCTGAAGTTCTGGACGAGACGATCAATATGCAACACTTCGATTCCTTCAAGTGTGCTGACATTTATGCCCTGGGGCTGGTGTATTGGGAGATAGCTCGAAGATGCTCCGCAGGAGGTATTGAGCCATTGTTGCTGGAGGTTGCTGTTAGTTCACGCATCTTCCTGGTGCCCCCCCACCCCACCACCACCTCATGATCTGATGCAGGGAATACCAGGCCCAGTGGACAGTGTATTTGCACTGCAGGTTTGGTGTCAGTATGAAGCGGTCTCGGTATTGCCAATTGTGCAATGTGAACCCGGTGTCAAGGCCCAATCTCGCTCTTTAAAGCACAGGACCAGGAGGAGGCCAATCGGCCCCTCGGGCCTGTTCCGCCATTTGGTTCGATCATGGCTGATCTGCATCTTCACTCCATCTACCCGCCTTGGTTCCATCCTCTTGTCAACAAAATTCTATGAAAGCAGAGGAAGATTCCTCTTCCATCCACCTTTTCCAGGAAGTCTAACTCTCGTCCAGGTCGGGCTCTGGATCTGGGTGACATCCGTCCCATAATGATGGCATCGGTGTTGAGCAAAACCATTTCGCTCATACCATTGCAGTGTGAAAGTGCCCTGAATCATTGACTCCATTTGAAGCTCTGTTGCTTGCTCGTGTCTGGCACTGCCCTGTTTTGCCATGCTGATCTGTGCCTACTCATGCCATTTCCTTGCCAGTCTCTTGCCTGGCACTGGGGAGGCCAGGGATGGCACCCTGGACCTTCATGTCTCCCTCAGTTTTACTGTAACTCCAGTGCTGGTAGTAGGGGTTTGTCAACCCCTCCAGGAATTAACGGTTCATCTCCAGGACAACCCAGGAGAAAAATCATAGGGGCATTTTTTAAAAATGTATTATTTTTCATTTTCTTTCAGCACTTTTATTTATTTGTTCTTAAAATATGGCAGGGGCGGGGGAGGCTGTTTCAATACCAGTCAAGATTAATCCAACTGGGTAATGGAGTCTGTTCCCTTTCCAATTGGCTGTGGGAAGGCAGGGCTCTGGAGGATGGACCAATGGTGGGGAGGTTTGAGGTAGGAGGTCATGTGATTAATCCTCCAGAAAATCGCCCAATCCGAGCTGGCAACCCAAGCTGGTCTCGAGATGATTCACCAGATGGAGTGAGCATGTCTCACCAGCAGTATTTTAGTCGGATGGAGGAAAAGATGAAACGGTAATTGTCTTTCGTCGTGTTTGGGCTCTTCCTGTCCGGAAGATGCTAACTCTTGTTGGATTACAGTTCCACAGGTGGCGGCTATCCATGTGTGAATTTAGATATAATGAGGGGGGGTATTCCACTCTCCTCTTAGGGGAGAATTGTACTTCTTTTTTTAAAGAAAGTGTTTTGCCCCTCGTGCCTCTTTCTTTCATCTTTCAAGTCCTTTTGAGATGAAGGGAACTGTTCCAAACACTTCGAGGTGATTTTAACCCGACTCGCTCAGCAGAAACCTGGCGGGTGGGCAGTTAAAATCGCCCTGGCTCTCGCCTGTCCGAAAGCCAACTTGATCACAACATCTGCAATTTGAAGCTGCTCTCCTGAGCAGGCAGCAAGGACACACTCGGAGCTAACGGGGTCCTTCTTTACATGTCATCATTGAGACCCAACTCTAATTTTAACTCTGGCCTGAGCGGGCAATCCACCTGGAGTTAGAATCGGGGCTGCTTTAGAATTTAACAATTCCTTATACGGTTAACTTTTTTTTCCTGTAGGAGTCCATGAGGATTATCAGCTGCCGTACTTTGACCTTGTGCCCTCTGACCCCTCCATAGAGGAAATGAGAAAGGTTGTTTGTGAACAGAACCTGAGGCCAAATGTCCCCAATATTTGGCATACCAGTGAGGTGAGTCTGTGTGGTAGGCTATCCATTGGAAACTTTACTTTCTTCTTAAGAAGGTTCTGCCATCTTTAAGGCCTTAGTTGCTGGGGAGGGAGCATATGGCTGTTGACGATGGTACTCCTGATACAGCGTGGAGGCCATTTGAGGCCCAAGTCCCCTTCACCTATGAGTTGTTGCTCCTGCAACTGTGGTGCATCATTCCTTAGAATGGGCCTTAACGAAGAATAATGCAACAATAGTGCTTCCATCCAACACTGAAGGGAGTGTAGCACTATGAACATATGAACAATGATGGACAGGTAAGGACCATCTGGTCCATCCAGCCTGTTCCATACAATTGCGACACCTTGTGTATCACAACATATACACCTCACCCCAACCCACCCCAAATCGTGAGATCTCCTGGGAGAGGCAAAAACAGATTTAAAAAAAAAAACCCAGGCCAATTTGGGGGAAAATATCTGGGAAATTCCTCTCCAGCCCATCTCAGCGATCGAAGCCAGTCCAGGAGATCACTCTGGCCATTAAATTCCCTGCAGTACCGACCTTCTGTGGGAGGTAATCTCTGCCGCAGCCAGAAACAAATCCAGCTTTTGCTTGAAGGGATTCAGTGAGTCTGCAATCCACCACATGGAACGGCAGCGTGTTCCAGAGGTCTACTGTTCTCTGGGTAAAGAACCACCTCCTGACATCGAACATAGATCTAGCCTTATACAACAAATTTGTGCCCCTTGGTCCTGCCTAACCTATTTAATTGAAATAACCGTCAGCTGGAACACTGTCTATTCCCTTCATTATCTTATAAACCTCAATCATATTCCCCCTATGTCTACACTGCTCTAAGGTAAAGAGTCCCAACTCTTTTAACCAATAAACTGTCGGAGGTGCTGTCTTTCAGATGAGACGTTAAACCAAGGCCTCATCTGCCCTCTTTGGCGGACTTAAAAGATCCCACAGCACTATATTTGCAGAAGAGCAGTGGCGATCTGGCCAGCATTTATCCCTCAACCAACGTCGCGAAAAACAGATAATCTATTTGTTTATCTTAATGCTGTGTGTGGGAGCTTGCTGTGCGCAAATTGGCTGCTGCGCTTCCCTACATAACCACAGTGACTATACGTCGGAAAACTACTCCATTGGCTGTGATGCGCTTTGGAGCTCCTTGGTGTGCTGACCAGCCTTGGAGCTGATCTGGAAGCACATGAGTCCGGGTGGGACGTAGGTGGCTCCCCCTTCCCCTGGGAGGCCTGGAGGGCAGGGGAAGCAGACCTGGCGGGCTTCTGTCGGGGCACAGGAGTGGAATGGGGAGGACCTTCGCTGTGCTTGCACGTGATGACGTCACCTTACTTTTGTCCGCCTCTTTTTTTTTTTACAAAACCAGGCATTGCGGGTCATGACCAAGATCATGCGGGAGTGCTGGTACGCCAACGGGGCCGCCAGATTGACGGCTCTGCGCATCAAGAAAGCGTTGTCGCAGCTGAGCATACAGGAAGACGTGAAGATGTAAGGAAGGGGAGCGAGAAGCAGGGAAGCATGGCACTGTGGAATCGAACCTACACCACCTGCCACTGTGGTTGCATAGCAACGTCTACCTCACTACTTAAAGAGCCAATCCTACTGAAGTGTTGACTGGAAGAGTGTCCTGTTTTATTGTGTGGGGGGTGGGAAGGGGAGGGAGGGCAGTGGGGTGGGGGGGCTTTGAGGAAAAAGATGCAAACCAAGTCTACAATAAGTATTAGGAGCTTATTATATATAAAATTTTGATAGGAAATTGGTAACATTCAGAACAAGGTAGGGACAAAATGGCTTCCCAGCGATGGTGAAGGTTGGAACTATTCCTTCACTAGAATTTGGCATCTGCATGTTTGTTTTTCAGCGAACAATGAGAATATTTGGCTTGTTTTGAAATTGCAACGTGCTCCTTAAACAGTGGGCCGAGTTTTAAAAAAAAAAAAATTACTTTTGAAATTCCCCTTTTTTTTAATGCCTTTTAAGGTCCATGTGAGAAATAGGAGAAGATTGTTCTCCATTTTTATTGTTGTATAAAATAAGTGGAATTGCCAGGAAGGAGGGACGAGAGAAGCAATTTATTGCAACTTAGCTCTTGGGTCCCTTGGCTTAACAAACAGGTTTTCAGATTATTGCATGAGGCAAGTTAACAAAAAACTTTAGTGCAGCAAGGCTGGCTGACCTCCTGCCATTTCCTTGACACTTTGAGCCAGTGTATCCTTGTGTTTTTAATGTTGGGTCACCTAGGATTGCCTGTCCAACAATGCCCCACTTGAAGTCTGCTCGTAGTGTGTTAGTAGGACTATTGGGAGTGGGGAAGGGGTGGGGGGAGAGAGAGCCTTGCTATGAAGCAGACTTAATCCGTGGAGTTATTTCTTTGTAATTGCAGGGGTGCTAAAATGTGAGTGAGCCCCCCTTCACGTTGCTTGGCTTTGATTGCCGTTATGCGAAATGTTCACGCTATTGATCACGTGACCCGGAGAAACATAATTGCAGCATCGTTGTAGATTGGGGTCCTTCCAAAGCTGTAGCTGTGTTTGGAGAGAGCTCGCGGACACCAGATCTGCTGATGGAAGCGGCTGTGAAGGGGACCAGGTTGAGCTGATTAATTCGACTTCAGACTGGGAACTGCATTGAGGTATTGGCTTCATCGCATTCCCCCCCCCCCCCGCCCCTCTAGTTTATTGGTACCAAGATGCCAGTGATAGCCCAGGGAAAATTAGAGAGGCTGAGCCATTTTGGAGAATATTGGGATGTTGGCCATATCCCATGGGTGCAATGAACGCTGAATGGGAAATACCATTGCCATCTTTCTATGGAGCATGTGGTATTCCAGTATCTTTCTGACCTGCCTGTTCAGAGTAAAGATTCCCACACTACAGAACCCAATTTGAAGATGATGTAGAGGACCAAGTGTTGCAGTACTCACTTTCTGCCACCAGAGGCCTCTTTCATTCCTTGTAACTATGATACTGCTGAGCGGGCTGGGGGGAGGGAGGGAGGGAGGGAGGGAGGAAGGAAGAGTGCTGCTGACATCTAGTGGTGGAGTGTTAGTGCTACAGCTCTTCCAGCATTTGCCCAGGAAATACTCTTCATGGTCTTCAATGCAATGGTAATTCCTATATTGGATTGTTCAGTTACCTAAGAACTCATTTTTAGAGTGGAAGCAAGTCTTCCTCGATTTGAGGGACTGCCTATGATGATAGAATTGTCCATTGGTACAAGATTGGGGGACATTTCAGGATGCCGTCAAATGCTCGGAATGGAAATGGAATGTTTTTTTTTCTCTCTTGCTCTCCGATATCTAACTATTGATGGCACAGGAGAAATGTAGGTTTTTCTGGGTTCCTGTTGGAATTAAAGATTCCCAGTTTGCAGAGGAGCACCAGCTGTTGCAGTACTCACTTTCCGCCACCAGAGGCCTACATTCCTGGTGGGTTCTATGCCGCTTGGCAGTGAAGCATGCTGGCGACACCTAGTGGTAATGTGTCAGTGCTACAGTTCTGTATTCAGAGAAAGCAGATTTATCTCAAAACACCACAGGGCACTCTGGGGCCCTGACCCTGTGCTCAATAATGGAAGATGGCATTTGTTTTGCCTATACTCTTTCCCCAACCCCCCCTTCCCCTTCAGACTTGTCACTTAGCCAGTTTTTTGTAACTGACCCAACAAAATTTTTTTTGCAATTGTTGATGATTTTAACTGGCTGTTTTTTTAATATGCAAGAGTTGAGGGCGGGGGGCGGGAAAGAGGGGAGAGAGAAAGTCGCTGGTTAAAATTTGACTGACGGCAGTTTCAAAATCCAGCAGGTGAATGAGAAAAAGGGGATTGTGCTATCCAAGAATGTTTTTGGGGGGTGGGGAGCTGTTTTCCAGCGCGTGCTGTTGCGATCACTCCAGATTTGAAGCATTTAATATTCGTTGAGAAAGGAGCTGCACGGGTTGTGGGCTGTCGCGGGCACAAGAGGTGGCACCCCTGGCACCAGCAAACGCTGGGCGACGATTCCACTGCCCGTCCCCTTCGGCACCTCCGTTCCAAGTGTCGGCGAGTGATTTCGCAAGGGAGGGCGTGGCCACTGAGGCAACACTGATCCCACTCTCATTGGATCGCCACACATTGTCATCTTCCGTTCTTTTTTAGTGACCCTGTTTGTGTGTGAGAGAGAGAGAGAGAACTCTGCAGACCAGGTACTGAACCATAGAACTGATGGATCTAAAACACGTCGGTGCATTTACCGACTGAGCCACAGCCTGGGTTTTTAAAAGAAAAACGCACCGGCCTCCGTTCTCTACCGAACTAGCAAGTGGCGCTGGGCGTTTGAATTTGTCAGCCATCTTGGAGACACTTCAGAAGTAAAGCACAGGGGGGCAATCACTCTTGGCGGTATTCGCAGCCTTTGAATGATGGGGAAAGGGGTTTATTGTTTGCCAAGCACAGCCTTTGAGTGAGTTTGGGGCCTGCTCTTAAAACTTATAAGCGCATTGTTGTCATATTGAAGCCTTTCTGGACAGTCCGCTTTCCCAAACCAATATCTGGGGAGGAAATCCTATCGTCGCCTGGAAAACTGTGATTAGTGTGAATTTTACAGTGCGGCTCTCCTCATCAAGTCTCTTTCCCCCCCCCCCGCCCCTCCCCCCTGCCCATCCCTTACCCGACCGGCAAGGCAGTGAGGTCGTGCACCCTCCTGTGTTTAAATGACTGTAGCAAAAAAAGCTGGACAGATGCTTTATCGTGGCAACCATCCCCCCTTCAATTGCTTTCAGCCCCTCGTGCAGACGATGCGGCGATGTCCTGTTGAATATGGCCTGGAACCTTGCGTGCCAATGCCCACTTGATTTGGAACTGGATGCCAAAGTAGATTGGCATGTACTGCATGTGGGAATCGGTTTCTCATTCTACTCAAAACTACTGACTCCGCCCCCCCCCCCACCCCCCACCGTCCCTTTTTAAAAAAAAATATTTTACCTCACGGTATGCAAATAGAAATCGTTACAATTGTAAATACTTTTGTTTTGATGTGAAACTTGATATTCTAGAGCCTGTATTTTGACTTTGACATGCTCGGTTAAGTTTATGACTACTGCTGTTGTATAAACAAATCGCTTCCTCTTTGAATATTTTTGTATGGGGCCTCTGTGCTGTTGTGGCTGGTGACGGTATTTGTAAATCTGTTTTTTCATGCTGCTAATACGATTTCAAATGCTACACGGTCTCAAACAAGGGCCCACTGCACGATTGACTGGCCGAAATCTTGCTGGGTAAGATTATCAGTGGGCAGGTGAGCTGGCATGTAACCTTGTGCCTGACTTCCACAAGTGGTTTTCAATTCCTGGTGGGGGGGGGGGAAGGTCCAATGCCAATACTAATACACTGCCAGAGGCACAATTCAACAACAACAATAAATTGCATTTATATAGCACCTTCAATGCTTCAATGCATTAAAACCTCCCGAGGCGCTTCACAGTAGCGATTATCAAACAAAATTAATTTGACACAAGTGACCAAAAGCTTGATCAAAGAGGTAGTTTTTAAGGAGCGTCTTAAAGAGGCACTCCCCCCCCCCCCCCTCCCCCTCCCTCGCCATCTCATACACTCCCAGAGGGTCAATTCCCTTCCCACCCCCCTCCTTCACCATCCCATACACTCCCAGAGCAGAGGGTCAATTCCCTCTTTCATCCGCACCCCTCGCCATCCCATACACTCCGAGGGTCAATCTCCACCCCCCCTCCCCCTCCCCCCTCCTTCACCATCCCATACACTCCCAAAGGATCAATTCCTCTTTTTTTCTCTGTGACCTCCCCCCCCCCCCCCCCCCGGTTCATACACTCCTGGAGGGTCAATCTCTTTCTCCAACCCCCTGCCCCCCTCCGCCATCCCATACACTCCCGGAGGGCCAATCTCCTTCTCCGATCCCCCGCCATCCCATACACTCCCAGAGGGTCGACTACCTCCCGCGCCACCCCCAACTTGTCCTAACTTCCAAAAGACCATGTAGCCTACCAAAAGACAGTTGCCAACACTTTAGAAGCAAGATGACTCTGCGTACAAACTTATCTGTTGATGGTGTCCGGACAGGTGGGTTATTTTGATTATTGGCTGCTGCCATACTGGACTGCAGTGCATGCTGGGGCTGCAGAGGAGCCAAATTGGAAGGGTTAAGCTGCTTTGTTTGAAGTCAGGACCGGCTTGTCTATACAGAAGAGTTGGTGATGTGGATAGAACTTTGAGTGCCACTGTGCTTGCTGACAGACGACATGCTTGTACGTGTTCGCATCAAAGGTTTACAGAAATTCCCCTCGATTCAGTTTTTATTGCTTGGGCTTCGGGTCAATTCGGATACCTTGCTCAAGCTTTTTGACTTTGTGGTGCGGGGAGGGGAGACACATCACACCCAAGCCTGATTCTGTCTTTACCCAATGTCCACGCATATGATGCACGTCACTGGATAGAGATCAGGAAAGGTAACCCAGGCCACCTCTTCCACCTCCACCCCCTCAATCTGTCCATTTGTAGCACCTTTGCCACCACCTTAGCTGAGATCCGCTAACTTGGCATACACCAAAAGTTGGCACCTTCTGACATGTCCGCCTCAGTTCTATCTGGTTGGTGCAATTCCCAACCAAGTTATGGGGGCACCAGGAAAACCAAGAACATGCATTTCTATAGCGCCTTTCATGACCTCGGCAAATCCCAAAGTGCTTTACAGCCAATGAAATACTTTTGAAGTGTCATGTGGGGAAAGCGGCAGCCAATTTGGGCACAGCAAGCTCCCACAAACAGCAATGTGACAAACCACCAATTAATCTGTTTTACTGATGTTGATTGAGGGATATTATACCCTAGGACACCGGGGATAACTCCCCTGCTCTTCAAAATAGCACCCTGGGATATTTTATGTCCCTTATCTGAGAGGGAAGACAAGGGCTTCGGTTTAATGTCCCATCCGAAAGACGGCACCTCTGACAGTGCAGCGCTCCCTCAGTACTGCACTGGGGAAGTGTAAAGGCGAGATTATGGGCTTAATCTCTGGAGTCGACATTGAACAGTACTAGTACAGCCGCCCTGTAATAAACAGCGACCAGACAAACTCGCTCACCCGGGTCTGCCTCAAAAACAATGGGACGCAAAGCCTCCATTCTATCCTGCTCCTTCCCAACCTTTTACTTGCTGGTAATCTGGCTTGATAGTGACAACATAGTCGTCAATGTACCAAACCCAGCAACATTTCGGCCCATCCCACTGTGTATTTGAACTAACTGGAGTGTGTTTTAACTGATGTATTACGTTCTTCACCGTTTACGATCAGACTTGCAAAGTGTGTACATATTGGGAAAAATAAAGATACATTTTTCATTTGGGTTGCTTTGTTGAAGCAATTGTATTGTCGAATCATAGACTCTTCCAGCACAGAAGGAGGCCATTCCGCCCATCATGCCTGTGCCGGCTCTTTTGAAAGTGCTACCTAATTGGTCCTAAATCTCTGTGCAATAATCAAGTCATCCTTACCTGGTTCTGACACACTGGGGTGATGCTTTTGGTCAGAGCACTGTTGCTGACATGCCCAAGGTGAATGCTAATCTGCATTGAGTACCTAAACCTGGGCCAATGTGGTTTCACCAAGTGTTCAAGAGTTTGCACCCTTCTCTTTTTATACAAGAGCAAATTGCTCTTGAACACCCTTTAACGGAAGGGGCGGTCCCTGTGATCCCACGTAGCACTGGTAAATTCCCACGTTTGCCGCACCGGTTCCGCCCCCAAGAGGAAGTGGAGCGCACGACATTGCCGGGTAAGAAGTCTCGCCTTGGTCACCGCCCCCAAACGGGATGTTGCCGAATTTTGACCCCCCCCACCCCCCTTGACTCTTGTTGGCGTTCTGTTCCACACCTAGCGAAGGCTTTCTGCTATCGTGCTGCTGTAGCCATTTTGTTCTTGCAAGCTTAGGCTGCGAAAGCTGGATGTTTGTTCATCCCTGGGAGGCATTGCGTCCTAGTCCAATCCTGTGCTCACCTGACATCTCCACATGCACACGTTCTGGCATTGGCCCATTGGATGCTGACCAAGAACAGGGACTTTGGTTGCCTTGTAGTTTCTGTGCCCTCCCTAACCCAGAGTAATGACTGTTCGCCATATTATTGTTCTTTGTATTAATTACTTTGGCCAACAGTTTGGTAGAATGGATGTTAGAATTGTGAGCCAACATTTACTCCTGCTCAGCACGAAAAAAGTTCCATTGCCCTACCCACACCACCAATAAATAACTGCTGTAGCTATCCAAAACCTGGGTCCTTTTGAAATCGCAGTTCCAACCCACCCTGTGCTGTGGAACTAATTGGGAAACATGAACTAAAGAAATGGCCAATTGTAACCATGACCTCGATATTCATTATTTTTCTATCACCCAGATCAATAGGAAATGGTAAGTGTAATGTATGCACCTGGTGAGCATGCTCACAGGTTTGTAGAGCTGTTGCACCCCCGGCAACCAAATTTTGATTTGAATAAAGTGCACTGCCAAAAAGTTAATTTGTTTATTGTGTTGGGTTTAGTGTGTCTTCCCTCCACCCCCCCCCCCCCGCCTTTAATCAGGGGGCACTTGTATAATTTATGTTTTTGGTGCCCTCAGGGGAGAAAAAGAAACAGGGGGCACCTGAAATTGTTTTGGAATGTGACCCCCCGTTTAATCAGGGGGCACTTGATTGTTTTCTGCAAAATAGTTGTAGAGCTGTTGAGAGGTGGGCGCCAGAGGGACTGGAGTGCATCATCATTCCCAGCAACCAACTTTGGATTTGAATTAAGTTTACTGCCAAAAGTTAATTTGTTTATTGTGTCGGGTTTAGTGCCCCCCCCCCTTTAATCAGGGGGCACTTGTATAATTTGTGTTTTTGGTGCCCTTTATATAAAAAAAAAAAGGGGGGGCACTTCATTGAAAGTGTCTGGAGTGTGACCCCCCCCCCCCCCCGCCTTTAACCAGGGGGCACTTGATTATTGTTTCTACAAAAATAGTTGTAGAGCTGTTGCCACACGTACCATCTTGCCTTCCGTAGGAGGTGGGGGTCCCCAATGGGCGTTCTCCCTTTATTTATTGAGGACTTGACCTGGAGGGTGGTGCACGTAGAGTTGTTGAGAGGTGGGCGCCAGAGGGGCTGGAGTGCATCATCACCCCGGCAACCAAATTTTAATTTGATTTGTTTCCGTTAAAGTTTTATTTGGAAATTTGTGGGATTTAGTGCCCTTAATTTAATGATCTATTTAAAACAGTTGAAGAGCTGTTGAATTGGGAGTGTGGGAGTGGCTTAGCCAATCACGTAACGTTCACAAGACTCAATAAAACCCCAGCCAGTTGGATTTGGGGGATCCACGATGAGACAGGTGGTTGTGAGCCTGGTGGATGAACAGGTAGTGTATCGTGTGATTGTTAAATCTTTGGCTAATAAACCAACTCGTTCTTAATAGCAATGTGATGCTATGTATTCTTAAGCAAAGAACCCATGAAGCAAATACATTACAGTAAGCAAGGGCAACTCCTGTGGCTATCTGATAGGTTATTTATTAAATCATGTTTGAGACGATGGTTGTTGTAATTTTACAGCCGGGCTCTTTGTGAAACAATGGGGGGGAAATTGTGGTCGGAGACTTCCTTCGTACAAACTCCTCCAATCTGAAATATTTTAACGAAAGTACCTGGTGGTCCCAGAGGAACGTCTGATTCCGGTCAGAGGCCGAGATTCGCTGCGCAGTGCACGGGGAGATATCTTTCACGTACGTACATGGGGGAGCCACGTGGGCCTGGAGCACCAATCACTATGCAGCATTATCATTGATAAAAATGGGAACATCCTTTTGTACGCGTTACCATTACTATCGATGAGAAAAACACCGAAACATAGCATAATTTTTTTTTTAAAAACCTCATATTTAAAATTAATTAAAATTAAATGTAATTAAATGTTTAAAAAAAAAAATCCCCAAAATATCTCTTTTTTTCTAACTGTTTTAATAGGATTGAAAATAAACTTGCCTTAATGGACTGGATTTTTAATATGGAAATGAGTGTTTAAATTTAATTTTTATAGGTTTTAATGTTATGCTGGTAAAAGTAGGCTATGCCCCTTCTTTTACCGGGCGTAAAAGTTTGAAAGACAGGAGTTGGGCAAATAGCCCAATCTCCCACGCGAATGTCCATCTCCTGGGGATGCGGAGGATCTATCGGAAAAGTCGCTTTTAGGTGCATGCGCATCGCGCCCCGAAAACCGGCTTTTGCGAGGCCTCGGTGGGTCCGTGCGCACTTCGTACAGACCCAGCATGGACGGAATTTTCAGCCCCATTATTTATCAACAAGCCATTGTATGCCATCAAACGTCTCTTCAGACCAGTGAGAAACTCTCTGCTAGCAAATGTACTATCTCCAGACAGACTTGTATGTTCACACTCCCTACAGGCATACAAGCTAAAAGGATAAAGGAAAACAAAAACATCAGCTATACCTTGCATTTCTTAAAGAAATCAGAGAGCCCTGGGCTAGTTGCAATTTAAGTAAAATCATATATTTTATGATTTGAAACAGGGCGGATCTCTGTTTCTCTCATGGTTGGGTTTAGAGTTGGTAGGAATACTGATAAATGCGGATAGAATATCCATGGAGGTTCCTCGATCCCAGAGAAATGGCATAAATGTTAGCTGCTGCCTTTGCCCCAAGCCCTACCTATTTCTCCATGAGATATCAACCCTCCTTTCCTCCCTCAGCCTCTGCAGCGAGCAACCCCTCAGCCCTCCAAATTCGCGATCATCCCTAAACCTTTCGCTAATGGTTTTCATCTCCTCTTACACTTAACCACCTAACTGTGTAGTCTTTAGAACCTCCATTTATTGTGATACTTCGGCAGTTATCGATTTGCTGAAGTCTTCCCTCACCTCCACCTTTGATGGTCTTGTCCCTGGCAAAACTGTTGCTCTCTTTCCAACCTGCTCATTCCTCTTGGTATGTCCCCTATCTTGGCTCCCTCAAGTCCAAGAAGCATAGACTTGAGCATATCTGGCACAGAACTGGTTTCGCCATCAATTGGCTGAGCTGGTTGGAGCGCACGAAGTCCTATCGGGACCCTGTCCTCTACCAAAACCACTCATTACTCCAGGATCGTCCTGGGGAGCAAAGATTCCCTCCTTCTGCCCGCCACCTTCCAGTTTCTCTTCTACAAAGCCTGCTTCGAGCCCTCCGCCCTGCCTGCGCCACACCCTCAACTCCAGCGACAAGTGCGAGGAGCTCATGGATTTCTTCATTACTAAGGATGTGACCAATCATTCTGCTGCTTCTTGCCCAGCAAGCCAAGGCTTTGCCCAGGCTTTTCTCCACCCTGGCCATGAACCCACATCTCTACTTTCTCTCCACTGTCTTGTCCCGCCCTACCTCTGTAACCGCCGACAGCCCCCACCCCATAAACTCTCCGTTCCTCTGACTCCGGCCTCTTCTGCATTCACTTCCATTGGCAGCCGTGCCTTATTCCCTCCCTAAACCCCTCCACAACTTCCCCCTCGCTCTCCTCCGTTAAGACGCTCCTTAAAACCTACCGCTTTGACTAAGGTTTTGGTCGTCCCTCCTACTATCTCCTTCCTTGGCTCAGCATCCATTTCTTCTGTGCGCCTCTTGTGAAGCTTTGGAATGTTTATTTCTATATTGAAGGTGCAATATAAATACAATCTTTTGTTATATTATCTGCCTATCTTCCACCCAAGGAAATGGCAGGTGATTCTCCTCTTCCTCCTGCCCCCCCACCGCCGCCCCCCCCCCCCCCAACCCCCCAATGCAAAAATTGTGAAAGAGAGGTGCTGAACTGGAGACGTGAGTGAGCATAAGGAAAACAACAACAACCTACATTTATATAGCACCTTTAGCAAAGTAAAACATCCCAAGGCGCTTCACAAGAGCGATTATCAAACAACATTTTACACCAAAGCACTGAAGGAGATTTTGGGACCGGTTTAACCAAAGAGCATGTTAAGAAGTGTCTTAAAGGAGGAGAGGTTTAGGGAGGGAATTCCAGGCAGCCAAATTGCGCACAGCAAGATCCCACAAACAGCACTGTGACAATGACCAGATAATCTGTTTTTGTGATGTTGATTGAGGGATAAATATTGGCCCCAGGACACCGGGGAGAACCCCCCTGCTCTTCTTTGAAATAGTGCCATGGGAACTTTTATGTCCACCTGAAAGAGCAGACGGGGCCTCGGTTTAACGTCTCATCCAAAAGACGGCACCTCCGACAGTGCAGCACTCCGTCAGTACTGCCCTGGTGTGTCAGCCTAGATTTTTGTGCTCAAGTCTCTGGAGTGGGACTTGAACCTATGACCTTCTGACTAAGAGGCAAGAGTGCTACCCACTGAGCCACAGTTGACTGGGACCAATTCTCATTTGGGAAATGTGCTTGAAGGCAACTGGTGCATGGCCTGGCATTCGTCAGTGTCTCAGTGTCGAAGGGGAGAAAGTGGGGGATGGGTGGGAACTGTGTAGATAATCAAGTCTGAGTAACAAAACCATTGTGTTGCCTTCTCCTGCCCACACAGAATTATCTTGTACACGTGGGTTGCTGTACGTAGCCGCCTTCTAAATCCAGTTCAGGTGGAGCAGGAGTTCCCAACAGGAACAATGGGCATACACATACAGAGTCATAAAACAGAATCGAGCCCTGGGCAACACACAAGAGTGCAAGCAATGTCTTCAAGTCCCAACAGATCCCTCGGTAGAGAATTGCTTACAGGTGGGCTTAACACAGAAAACCGTGCCTTGTCTATAAACCAGTTGCGTGTGTGTGGTTCTGTTTTTGTTTTGGGGTTTTGGAGCTCTTCAAGGGGAGAGTGTGCGGTGGGAAACGGGGCAGCTTTTCCACTTTTGTCATGTTATTTTATGCATGGTCAACGGCCAAATTCTCTTGCTGTTGACAGGACTGCCAAGTAATTGACCCAATAGAGGTTCAGGCCAATTGTGCTCTTGTGTTCTGCTGTCTGGTTAACTCTGAAAGGAAGAAAGACTTGCATTTCTATAGCGCCTTTCACAACCTCAGGACATCTCAAAGTGCTTTACAGCCAATGAAGTAATTTTGGAGTGTAGTCACTGTTGTACCGTGGGAAATGCGGCAGCTAATTTGCGCACAGCAAGCTCCCACAAACAGCCTTGTGGTAATGAGCAGATCATCTGTTTTAGTGATGTTGGCTGCGGGATAAATATTGGCCCCAGGACACCGGGGAGAACTCCCCTGCTCTTGTTCGAAATAGTGCCATGGGATCTATTGGAATTGGTTCCTCTTGTGGCCTGCTCTGAGTTAGTTTAGAGCCACGTCACATTCCTGCAAGGGACTAGCTCCTTGTCAAAATCAATGACTCAAATCGTTTTTTATTTGCTAGTAAGGGGAATACATGACTTTGCTGCTTGACTAGTCAAGTTTCATTTGGAAACTCTAATGGGGTTGCTGCCAAATCGATTGTAAGAACCAAATTCCATGTACCCAATTGGCATTGAATGGACCTACAGTAGGTGAAATACCATAGGGATGTTGTTTAGATGTTGCTGCCTCAGGACACGAGATAAAAGTGCTCTTTGACTGATGGTCAATTTACAGTACAAGTTGTACGATGTTATAGTATGTGCTCGCTGACCTACATTATCTCCCACTTCCAGCAATGTCTCAATTTTAACATTCTCAGCTTTGCTTTCAAATCTCCCCATGGCCTCGCCCCTCCATATCTCTCTCATCTCCTCCAGCCCCCTCCCCCCCCTTCCCCCCCCCCCCCCCGAGATCTCTGTGCTCCAATGCTGGCCTGTTGAGCATTCCCGATTTCCATCGCTCCACTATTGGTGGCCGTGCCTTCAGCTGCCGAAGTCCTAAGTTCTGGAATTCCCTGCTGCCTCTCTACCTCTCTCTTCTCCTTTTAAGACCTTCCTTAAAACCTACCTCCTTGACCTACTTTTTCGTCACCTGTCCTAATAGGTGGCTCAGTGTCAAATGATGTCTGGTGAAAGGCCTTGGGTCATTTTTGCTATGTTAAAGGTGCACTATGAATGCAAGTTATTTTTGTTACATGCAGATCAAAACTCCCTCAACAATGTGCCTTATCTTCAGAGAGGGCTACATTGTTGAAGGTTCCGTCCTTGGAATTAGATATTCCTTCTTTTTCACCCATCCTTTCCAGAAAAGCACTCCCTCTCCCAGCTGGCAGTGCAGTGCTCCCCTATCAGAGGTGCCATTTTTCAGATGAGATGTTAAATCAAGACGTTAAGGGGTCGAGATTCCGTTTGCAACGCCACCTCTTGCCGCCCCTCTCTGGCGGTAACGGGCGGCCAAGTCCTTACCGTCGGCGGCAACCGGGCTCCTCGGCGGCTCACGGTCAGTGTAGTTGGGCGGTGGGGGCGGCGCCAAGACGTACCGCTGCGCGCTCGGCCGCCACCCACGTGGTGACGTCATCGAGCGTGCAACGCCCCCTTGCCGCCGCCGCTGCGAGATTCGGTGAGTGCGGTGGCCTTACCGGCAGGCGACCCGTACAGCCTGGGAAAGGTGGTGGGACATCGGGGGTCCCGGTTTGGGGGGGGGGTGTCCAGAGATCAAGGTCAGTGGTGATGATTATTTTTAATACCATTTATGTATTACTGGGACCGGTGGGGAGGTGTGGGTGTGGGAAAGTGTCGGAAACTTTTATTCTAATTTTTTTTCCTCTCGCGTGCCGGCAGCCTCCCGTGGGGAAATTCGGTCGGCCTCCTGACCTCCCGCTCCGTGGGCGCCCGAGGCGGGAGTGTGCAACGCCACTTTTAGTGCCGCTCTCTCATCTTTGGCCGTTAAAACTGAATTTGGCAATTTGAGGTGATACCTACCGCCCGGTGTTAAAATCAGCGCTCAGCCGGTGACACCACCTCAAAAACGGCGGGACCCAATTTCAACCCTTAAATCTTTTAGTCTGCCCCCTCAGGTGGATGTAAAAGATCCCATGACTCTCTATTTCGAAGAAGGGGGAGTTCTCCCCGGTGTCCTGGGCAACATTTATCCCTCGACCAGCTTATCCACTTATCGCATTGCTGTGTGTGGGATCTTGCTGTGTGCAGACTGGCTGCCTCCTTTTCCTGACTCTGCAACAGTGGTGACATTTCAAAACATGCAGCCCTGTTACATAACAGCAAGATTGGAATTTAAGAAACGTGTTTTCTGGAGCAGGCTGAATTTTTTTTTAAAAACCAAACCAACCTCAGTTGCTGAAAACTGGCAAACGCCCTCGCCTATTTGAGCCCAGTAGATGGCACTGATGAGAGAGAGAGAGAGAGAGAGAGAGAGAGAGATAAGGCTCCCCCCCAATGGCATGCCGGCTAAATGTGCCATGTTCTTGAAGCCAAGAGGAGAACAATGGTACATTCCAACACTCACTTTCGAGCAGGGAGTCACGGACAACGATCAAGAGCAGGAGCCATGGCCGTTTTTTCCACTGCCCCAGCTAAGATTAACCGAAACGATTGAATCCAGGCTCTCCCTGGTCAGTATGGGGCTCAGTGCAGTGCAGTAACAGATGGAACCATTAGGACGACCCAAATAAGTCGGATTTAAATGGACATTGAATTAATTTAACAAGCCTGACCAGTGTTTTTGCAGAGGGAGAAATGTCATGTGTGGCATGACACTGGCGCTTGTAAGTGATACAGTTTAGTTCATTGTATTGCGTGGTTATAAAACGGCAACAACTTGCATTTATATAGCACCTTTAACATAGTAAAACGTCCCAAGGCGCGTCACAGGAGCATCATCAAACAAAATTTGACACCGAGCCACATGAGATATTAGGGCAGGTGATCAAAAGCTTGGTCACTGAGGCAGGTTTTAAGAAGCATCTTGAAGGAGGAAAGAGAGGCAGAGAGGTTTAGGCAGGGAGTTCCAGAGCTTGAAGCCTAAGCAGCTGGGCACGGCCACCAATGGAAATCAGGGATGCTCAAGAGGACAGAATTGGAGGAGCGCAGAGATCTCGATATAAGCAAAGAAAGAAAACATTCCCTTCAGGAAGCACTGGAGTGTTTTATAGCCAATGAAATACTTTTTGAAGTGCAGTCACTGCTGATATGTCCGCCTCAGTTCTATCTGGGTGGTGCAATTACTGACCAAGCTAATGGGGACACTAGAAAAGAAGGAACTTGTATTTATATAGTGCCTTTCACGACCACCGGATGTCTCAAAGTGCTTTACAGCCAATTATCTACTTTTGGAGTGTGGTCACTGTTGTAATGTGGGAAGTACGGCAGCCAATTTGCGCACAGCAAGCTCCCACAAAAAGCAATGAGGTAATGACCGGATCATCTGTTTTGTAGGTGTAGGTTGAGGGATAAATATTGGCCCCAGGACTCCTCTGCTCATCTTCGAAATAGTGCCATGGGATCTTTTACGTCCACCTGAGAGGGCAGATGGGGCTTCGGTTTAACGTTGCATCTGAAAGACGGCACCTTCGACAGTGCAGCGCTCCCTCAGCACTGCACTGGGAGTGTCCGCCTACATGATGTGCATAAGTGTCTTGAGTGGGGTTCGAACCTACAACCTTCTGACTCAGGGAGTCAAGACTTTGTCAAGACTGCCACTCCGAAGGAAAAAAACAAGTTGGCCAAATGTTCTTTTCTCATGATGTCACTGCTGCCCCTTCAAAAAGCTGAGTGTTTGTTTTCAGTTAGTTCAAGAACCCGAGCCTACGGAATGCTGAGGCTCATTGTGGCACTGGGAGCTTCCTGATCTGTGTAGTCCTGTACCATACCAGGCAGCGCATTATCGGGGATCTTGAATAGTGCCTGATGCAACTTATTGTACAGTAGCAACAACAACTTGTATTTATATAGCACCTTTAACATTGTGAAACGTCCCAAGGAGCTTCACAGGAGTTTGACACTGAGCTGCATAGGTAGATATCAGCGCAGGTGACCAAAAGCTTGGTCAAAGAGGTAGGTTTTAAGGAGCGTCTTGAAGAAGGAAAAAGAGGTGGAGAGGTTTAGGCAGGGAGTTGCGAAGGATGGGAATTTTGAAATCGAGGCGTTGCTTAACCAGAAGCCAATGTAGCTGTGTCAGCGAGCACAGTGGGTGATGGGTGAGCGGGACTTGGTGTGAGTTAGGACACGGGATGCCGAGTTTTAGATGACACCAAGTTTACGTCGGGTAGAATGTGGGAGGCCAGCCAGGAGTGTGCTGGAATAGTCAAGTCTGGAGGTAACAAAGGCATGGATGAGGGCTTCAGCAGTGGATGAGCTGAGGCAGGGGCGGAGATGGGCGTTGTTACGGAGGTGGAAATAGGCGGTCTTAGTTATGCTGCGGATATGTGGTTGGAAGCTCATTTCAGGGTCAAATATGACACCAAGGTTGCGAACAGTCTGGTTCAGTCTCCGACAGCTAATCCTGAATTCCGAAACAATGTTGAAGACTTTATCAACTTTTTAAAGAAATATCCACAAGGGGGAGTGCTTTCACAGGTTATTAGAAACAATGCTCTCCTCACACAGTCATCTCTGGTCTTCCCCACAAGTTTACCCTTATTTCTCCTTTTCATTATTTACATGCTACCCTTCACCCAAAAGCACTGGTCAGCTTCTAGTTTTATACTGATCACACCCAGCTCTACCCCTCTGCCTCCTTCATCCATCCCAAAGTCTGTGGCTGCACTCAACAACAACAACAAGGTTACAGATATAGCGCCTTTGACATAGTAAAAGGTCCCAAGGCGCTTCACAGGAGTATTGTAAGAAAGAAAATTTAACACCAAGCCACCGAAGGAGAAATTAGGCCAGGTGACCAAAAGCTTGGTCAGAGGTAGGTTTTAAGGAGTATCTTAAAGCAGGAAGGAGAGGTAGAGAGGTATGGGAAAGGAGGAGAGGGGTGGGGAGAGAGAGAGAGAGAAGGGGGGGAGGGGAGAGGAGAGAGGAGAGAGAGAGAGATGGGGGGGAAGAGAGAGAGGGGGGGAGGGGGGGAAGAGAGAGAGGGGGGGAGGGGGGGAGAGAGAGAGGGGGGGAGGGGGGGAGAGAGAGAGGGGGGGGGAGGGGGGGAGAGAGAGAGAGGGGGGGGGAGGGGGGGAGAGAGAGAGGGGGGGGAGGGGGGGAGAGAGAGAGGGGGGGAGGGGGGGAGGGGGGGAGAGAGAGAGAGAGAGAGGGGGAGGGGGGGAGAGAGAGGGGGGGGAGGGGGGGAGAGAGAGAGGGGGGGGAGGGGGGGAGAGAGAGAGGGGGGGGAGGGGGGGAGAGAGAGGGGGGGGAGGGGGGGAGAGAGAGAGAGAGAGGGGGGGGAGGGGGGGAGAGAGAGAGAGGGGGGGGGAGGGGGGGAGAGAGAGAGGGGGGGGAGGGGGGGAGAGAGAGGGGGGGGGAGGGGGGGAGAGAGAGAGAGGGGGGAGGGGGGGGAGAGAGAGAGGGGGGGGGGAGGGGGGGAGAGAGAGGGAGGGGGGGAGAGAGAGAGGGGGGGGAGGGGGGGAGAGAGAGAGGGGGGGGAGGGGGGGAGAGAGAGGGGGGGGGAGGGGGGGAGAGAGAGAGGGGGGGGAGGGGGGGAGAGAGAGAGGGGGGGAGGGGGGGAGAGAGAGAGGGGGGGGAGGGGGGGAGAGAGAGAGGGGGGGAGAGAGAGAGGGGGGGAGGGGGGGAGAGAGAGAGGGGGGGGAGAGAGAGAGGGGGGGAGAGAGAGAGGGGGGGAGGGGGGGAGGGGGGGAGAGAGAGAGGGGGGGAGAGAGAGAGGGGGGGAGGGGGGGAGAGAGAGAGGGGGGGAGGGGGGGAGAGAGAGAGGGGGGGAGGGGGGAGAGAGAGAGGGGGGGAGGGGGGGGAGAGAGAGAGGGGGGGAGGGGGGAGAGAGAGAGGGGGGGAGGGGGGGAGAGAGAGAGGGGGGGAGGGGGGAGAGAGAGAGGGGGGGAGGGGGGGAGAGAGAGAGGGGGGGAGGGGGAGAGAGAGAGGGGGGGGAGGGGGGGAGAGAGAGAGGGGGGGGAGGGGGGGAGAGAGAGAGGGGGGGGAGGGGGGGAGAGAGAGAGGGGGGGGAGGGGGGGAGAGAGAGAGGGGGGGAGGGGGGGAGAGAGAGAGGGGGGGAGGGGGGGAGAGAGAGAGGGGGGGAGGGGGGGAGAGAGAGAGGGGGGGAGGGGGGGAGAGAGAGAGGGGGGGAGGGGGGGAGAGGGGGAGGGGGGGAGGGGGGGAGAGGGGGAGGGGGGGAGAGAGAGAGGGGGGGAGGGGGGGAGAGGGGGAGGGGGGGAGAGAGAGAGGGGGGGAGGGGGGAGAGAGGGGGGGAGGGGGGGAGGGGGGGGAGAGAGGGAGGGGGGGAGAGAGGGGGGGAGGGGGGGAGGGGGGGAGAGAGAGAGGGGGGGAGGGGGGGAGAGAGGGGGGGAGGGGGGGAGGGGGGGAGAGAGAGAGGGGGGGAGGGGGGGAGGGAGAGAGGGGGGAGGGGGGGAGGGGGGGAGAGAGAGAGGGGGGGAGAGAGAGAGGGGGGGAGGGGGGGAGAGAGAGAGGGGGGGAGGGGGGGAGAGAGAGAGGGGGGGAGGGGGGGAGAGAGAGAGGGGGGAGGGGGGGAGAGAGGGAGGGGAGAGAGAGAGGGGGGGAGGGGGGGAGAGAGGGAGGGGGGAGAGAGGGAGGGGGGGAGGGGGGGAGAGAGAGAGGGAGGGGGGAGAGAGAGAGAGGGGGGGAGGGGGGGAGAGAGCGAGGGAGGGGGGAGGGGGGAGAGAGAGAGGGGGGGAGAGAGCGAGGGAGGGGAGGGGGGAGGAGGAGAGAGCGAGGGAGGGGGGAGGAGGAGAGAGCGAGGGAGGGGGGAGGAGGAGAGAGCGAGGGAGGGGGGAGGAGGAGAGAGCGAGGGAGGGGGGAGGAGGAGAGAGCGAGGGAGGGGGGAGGAGGAGAGAGCGAGGGAGGGGGAGGAGGAGAGAGCGAGGGAGGGGGGAGGAGGAGAGGAGAGGGAGGGGGGGGAGGAGGAGAGAGCGAGGGAGGGGGGAGGAGGGGGGAGGAGGAGGGGGGAGGGGGGAGGGGAGGAGGGGGGAGGGGGGAGGAGGAGGGGGGAGGGGGGAGGAGGAGGGGGGAGGGGGGAGGGAGGAGGGAGGGAGGGGGGGGGAGGGGGGAGGAGGAGGGAGGGAGGGGGGAGGAGGGGGGAGGAGGAGGGAGGGAGGGGGGAGGAGGAGAGAGCGAGGGAGGGGGGAGGAGGAAAGAGCGAGGGAGGGGGGAGGAGGAGGGAGCGGGGGAGGAGGAGAGAGCGAGGGAGGGGGGAGGAGGAGGGAGGGGGGAGGAGGAGAGAGCGAGGGAGGGGGGAGGAGGAGGGGAGGAGGGAGGGGGGAGGAGGAGAGAGCGAGGGAGGGGGGAGGAGGAGGGAGGAGGGAGGGGGGAGGAGGAGAGAGCGAGGGAGGGGGGAGGAGGAGGGAGGGGGGAGGAGGGAGGGGGGAGGAGGAGAGAGCGAGGGAGGGGGGAGGAGGAGAGAGGGGGAGGAGGAGAGAGAGAGGGAGGGGGGAGGAGGAGAGAGCGAGGGAGGGGGGAGGAGGAGAGAGGGGGGAGGAGGAGAGAGCGAGGGAGGGGGGAGGAGGAGAGAGCGAGGGAGGGGGAGGAGGAGAGAGGGGGGAGGAGGAGAGAGGGGGGAGGAGGAGAGAGGGGGGAGGAGGAGAGAGGGGGGAGGAGGAGAGAGCGAGGGAGGGGGGAGGAGGAGAGAGGGGGGGAGGAGGAGAGAGGGGGGAGGAGGAGGAGAGGGGGAGGAGGAGAGAGGGGGGGAGGGAGGAGAGAGGGGGGAGGAGGAGAGAGCGGAGAGGGAGGGGGGAGGAGGAGAGAGGGGGGAGGAGGAGAGAGGGGGGGGTGGAGGAGAGGGGGGAGGAGGAGAGAGGGGGAGGAGG